>NC_084634.1:40340910-40640910 GCF_033978795.1 Nerophis ophidion
TAGCAATGCTGTGAGCGCTATAGCGCCACAATAAAGCTGCATCCGTTTAGCACTCATCTTCTAAAACTTATTGCTCATCCTCTTTGTGTTCAGGCTCAAAAATGTAAGGTTCTGGATCATCATTTTTCCCAAAGTTGGGTGTTCCAACAGGACAATGACCCCAAACACAGGTCAAAAGTGGTAAAGGAATGGCTAAATCAGGCTAGAATGAAGGTTTTAGAATGGCCTTCCCAAAGTCCTGACTTAAACGTGTGGACAATGCTGAAGAAACAAGTCCATGTCAGAAAACCACAGAATTTAGCTGAACTTCATGGGCCGAAAGACAGGTTTACTTTGGCATCACCTGAGAAAAAACCCCCACAAAAAGGCTACTTTTTTCAACCCTTCGTGAGGATTGCGATTGAATCTTCATCCAAGCCCCACTATGTGAGCGTGCCGTTGGTCGACTTCCCAGCAGGAGTGGAAATTGTACAATACATTTTTGTTTTATTATGGTTAGTTTGTATGTTTAGCACCTAGCAATGCTGTGAGCGCTATAGCGCCACAATAAGGCTGCATCCGTTTAGCACTCGGCTTTTAAGATGTATTGCTCAGCCTCTTTGTGTTCAGGCTCAAAAATATAAGGTTCTGGATCATCATTTTTCCCAAAGTTGGGTGTTCCAACAGGACAATGACCCCAAACACAGGTCAAAAGTGGTAAATGAATGGCTAAATCAGGCTAGAATGAACGTTTTAGAATGGCCTTCCCAATGTCCTGACTTAAAGGTGTGGACAACGCTGAAGAAACAAGTCCATGTCAGAAAAAACAACACATTTAGCTGAACCACACCAATTTTGTCAAGAAGAGTGGTCAAAAATTCAAGCAGAAGCTTGCCTTTTTTTTTTTTTTTACAAATCTGAAATGGTAAATAAATAGCTAATAATTGAGTCAAAAGATCGAAGGTCCTCCAAGTCCTCCAAATATGAGTGATATTGTTATTATAAACATATCATAAGCGGCCCATTGATAGCAGTGAGCTCTTGCTAGCTTACGCTGGTATTGTTGAAACTTGCTAAGAGTAAATTCTAGATTTTAACTCATGCATCTCACCTGCTAGTAGACACATGTCGCCATGGACCGAGAGACAGGTTTACTTTGGCATCACCTGAGATGGCGAAAAAAAACACAAAAAAGATGATGAGCGGCGGCTACTTTTTTTTTTTTTTAACCCTTCGTGAGGATTGCGATTGAATCTTCATCCAAGCCCCACTATGTGAGCGTGCCGTCGGTCGACATCCCAGCAGGAGTGGAAATTGTACAGTAAATGTTTGTTTTATTATGGCTAGTTTGTATGTTTAGCACCTAGCAATGCTGTGAGCGCTATAGCGCCACGGCTTCTAAAACGTATTGCTCATCCTCTTTGTGTTCAGGCTCAAAAATATAAGGTTCTGGAACATAATTTTTCCCAAAGTTGGGTGTTCCAACAGGACAATGACCCCAAACACACCTCAAAAGTGGTAAATGAATGGCTAGATCAGGCTAGAATGAAGGTTTTAAAATGGCCTTCCCAAAGTCCTGACTTAAAGGTGTGGACAATGCTGAAGAAACAAGTCCATGTCAGAAAAGCAACACATTTAGCTGAACCGCACCAAATTTGTCAAGACGAGTGGTCAAAAATTCAAGCAGAAGATTGCCTTTTTTTTTTTTACAAATCTGAAATGGTAAATAAATAGCTAATAATTGAGTCAAAAGATGGAGGGTCCTCCAAGTCCTCCAAATATGAGTGATATTGTTATTATAAACATATCATAAGCGGCCCATTTTAGCGGCACATTGATAGCAGTGAGCTAATAATAGCTTACGCTGCTATTGTTGAAACTTGCTAAGAGTAAATTGTAGATTATAATTCATGCATCTCACCTGCTAGTAGACACATGTCGCCATGGACCGAGAGACAGGTTTACTTTGGCATCACCTGAGATGGCGAAAAAAAACACAAAAAGATGGCAAGCGGCGGCTACTTTTTTATTTTATTTTTTAACCCTTCGTGAGGATTGCAATTGAATCTTTATCCAAGCCCCACTATGTGAGCGTGCCGTCGGTCGACATCCCAGCAGGAGTGGAAATTGTACAGTAAATGTTTGTTTTATTATGGCTAGCTTGTATGTTTAGCACCTAGCAATGCTGCAAATACTATAGTGTCACAATAAAGCTGCATTCGTTTAGCACTCGGCTTCTAAAACGTATTGCTCATCCTCTTTGTGTTCAGCCTCAAAAATATAAGGTTCCGGATCAAAAAATGTTCCCAAAGTTGGGTGTTCCAACAGGACAATGACACCTCAAAAATGGTCAAGGAATGGCTAAATCAGGCTAGAATGAAGGTTTTAGAATGGCCTTCCTAAAGTCCTGACTAAAAGGTGCGGACAATGCTGAAGAAACAAGTCCATGTCAGAAAACCAACACTTTTAGCTGAACCACACCAATTTTGTCAAGAGGAGTGGCCTCAGTTTTGAATCCATGTTTCGGTTCATTAGCATACCGAACCCTACCAAGCTAAGAGACAGCGCACTTACCTGTGTCAAAAGAAACTAGAGGAGGTGGACCTTCACGCTGCTTCAGTGTGGCTGATTCAAGGTTTAGGCTAAATAATGATTGGTTTAAAGAGTTATGTGGGCGTGGTCTAACATTGCTTGACTGTGTAACGGCGGGCGCTCTCCTCCTCCAGGTCTCCCCCGTGCCCACCCCGAGAGCTACCACTCCTACATGTGGAACAACTTCTTCAAGCACGTCGACATCCAGCCCGCCAACGCTCACATCCTGGATGGCAACGCAGACGACCTGCAGGCAGAGTGTCAGGCCTTCGAGAAGAAGATTGCAGAAGCTGGAGGGATCCACTTGTTTGTTGGGGGTCAGACATTTTTTATTCACATATACATACATACATCCATTTTTATACCGCTTGTCCCTTTTTGGGGTGGCGGTAGGTTTCATGTAGACGTTTGTATTTTTATCTTTCCCATTCTTGTACACATATACATTTTTTATCTTTCTTATTGATGTATACATATATATTTTTTATCTTATTGACATATACATATATATATATATTCTTTATATTTCTTATTGATATATAAATATATATTTTTATCTTTCTTATTGATGTATACATATATCTTTATGTTTCTTATTGACGTAAATATATATATTTTATAGCTTTCTTATTCATGTATACATATATATTCTTTATCTTCATTGATGTATACATATGTATTTTTATCTTTCTTATTGATGTACAGATATATATATTTTTATCTTATTGACGTATACATATATATTTTTTATCTTTATTATTCACGTACACATATATATATTTTTATCTTTCTTATTGATGTATATGTATTTATTCGTATCTTATTGACATATACATATGTATATGTATATATATATATATATTCTTTATATTTCTTATTGATATATAAATATATATTTTTATCTTTCTTGTTGACGTATACATATATATTCTTTATCTTTCTTATTGACGTATAGGTTTATGTTCTTTATCTTATTGACGTATACATATATTCTTTATCTTTATTGATTTATACATATATTCTTTATCTTATTGACGTATACATATACATTTGTTATCTTTATTATTCACGTATACATATATATTCTTTATTTTTCTTATTGATGTATACATATATATTCTTTATCTTATTGACGTATACATATATATTTTTTATCTTTATTATTCACGTATACATATATATTCTTTATCTTTCTTATTGACGTACACATATATATATTTTTATCTTTCTTATTGATGTATATGTATATATTTGTATCTTATTGACATATACATATATATATGTATATATATATATTCTTTATATTTCTTATTGATATATAAATATATATTTTTATCTTTCTTATTGACGTATACATATATATTCTTTATCTTTCTTATGGACGTATAGGTTTATGTTCTTTATCTTATTGACGTATACATATATTCTTTATCTTTATTGATTTATACATATATATTTTTTATCTTTCTTATTGACATATACGTATATATTCTTTATCTTTCATGTATACATTTATATTTTCTGTCTTATTTACATATACATATATATTCTTTATCTTTCTTATTCATATATACATATATATTCTTTATCTTTCTTATTCATATATACATATATATTTTTTGTCTTTCTTATTGACGCATACATATATATTTGTATCTTTCTTATTGATGTATACATATATATTTTTTATCTTTATTATTCACGTATACATATATATTCTTTATCTTTCTTATTGACGTACACATATATATATTTTTATCTTTCTTATTGATGTATACATATATATTCTTTATCTTTCTTATTGATGTATACATATATATTCTTTATTTTTCTTATTGATGTATACATATATATTCTTTATCTTATTGATGTATACATATATATTTTTTATCTTTATTATTCACGTATACATATATATTCTTTATCTTTCTTATTGATGTATACGTATATATTCTTTATCTTTCTTATTGACGTATAGGTTTATATTCTTTATCTTATTGACGTATACATATATTCTTTATCTTTGATTTATACATATATATTTTTTATCTTTCTTATTGACATATACGTATAAATTCTTTATCTTTCATGTATACATTTATATTGTCTATCTTATTTACATATACATATATATTCTTTATCTTTCTTATTCATATATACATGTATATTTTTTGTCTTTCTTATGACGCATACATACTACTTCTGAATCACTAATTCTGGCCTCCATGGCGACAAATAAAGTACGTTTCTTACAGGTACTATTATCACTGGAGGAGGAGGAATAGCTAAACATGCTTCACTACACAGCGTAGGAGGATACAATAGCTCACCGGTGTCACAATGTAAACAAATGCCATGGGTGGATCTACACCCGACACCTACTGTAATGATACCTAGTACAAGAGCGTATGTTGTCGATGCCGCTATGATTACGTCGATATTTTTTGGCGTCACAACACTTTCTTTCGTTTTTTTTTTTTAATTCATTTCATGTTTTTAAACTCAGTTAATATGTCCCTGGACACATGAAGACTTTGAGTATGATCCTGTAACTACTTGGTATCAGATCGATAACTAAATGTGTGGTATCATCCAAAACTAACGTCAAGTATGAAAGAAGAGAAGAATAAGTGATTCTTACATTTGAACAGAAGTGTAGATAGAACATGTTGAAAGAGAAAGTAAGCAGATATTAACAGTAAATGAAGAAGTAGATTAATAATCCCTTTTTTACAGTTTGTCCCTCATAATGTGTATAAAATAATAGGTGTATAAATGACGCAATATGTTACTGCAGACTAATTAGGAGTTTTTGTTTGTTTGTTTACTTACTATTAAAAGATAAGTTGTCTAGTATGTTCAACATTTTATTTAAGGACTAAACGACAATGGTAAACATGTTTTTAATTTACCCTAATTAGGAGTCTTTGTAACCCCTACTAGTTACTAGGGTTGTCTTGATACCGATATATTGGTACCGGTACTATAATGTATTTATGATACTTTTTAAAATAAAGGAGACCACAAAAAAATTCATTATTGACTTTATTTGAACACAAAAACTAATAATAGCGTACATGAAACGTATGTTTATTATTGTCATTTAGTCCTTACCTTTACTGCTCTGTCCTCTGCCTAGGCATTGGACCCGATGGCCACATTGCATTCAACGAGCCAGGATCCAGCCTCGTCTCCAGAACCAGAGTGAAGACCCTGGCCAAGGACACCATCGTGGCCAACGCTCGCTTCTTTGGCAACGACCTCGCCAAGGTCCCCACCATGGCTCTCACTGTTGGAGTCGGGACGGTCATGGATGCCAAGGAGGTCAGACATTTAAGTCAGGACTTTGAGAAAGCCATTCTAAAACCTTAATTTTTTGATCCAGAACCTTATATTTTTGAGCCTGAACACAAAGAGGATGAGCAATACGTTTTAGAAGCCGAGTGCTAAACAGATGCAGCTTTATTGTGACGCTATAGCGTTTGCAGCATTGCTAGGTGCTAAATATACAAGATAGACATAATAAAACAAACATTTACTGTACAAAATCCACTCCTGCTGGGAGGTCGACCGACGGTACGCTCACATAGTGGGGCTTGGATGAAGATTCAATTGCAATCCTCACGAAGGGGTTAAAAAAATAAGCCGCCGCTCGACGTCTTTTTGTGTTTTTTTTCGCCATCTCAGGTGATGCCAAAGTAAACCTGTCTCTCGGTCCATGGCGACATGTGTCTACTAGCAGGTGAGATGCATGAATTATAATCTACAATTTACCCTTAGCAAGTTTCAACATTAGCAGCGTAAGCTATTATTAGCTCACTGCTATCAATGTGCCGCTAAAATGGGCCGCTTATAATATGTTTATAATAACAATATCACTCATATTTGGAGGACCCTCGATCTTTTGACTCAATTGTTAACTATTTATTTACCATTTCAAATTCGTAAAAAAAAAAAAAAAGCCAAGCTTTCTGCTTGAATTTTTGACCACTCTTCTTTACAAAATTGGTGCGGTTCAGCTAAATGTGTTGCTTTTCTGACATGGACTTGTTTCTTCAGCATTGTCCACACCTTTAAGTCAGGACTTTGGGAAGGCCATTTTAAAACCTTCATTCTAGCCTGATTTAGCAATTCCTTTACCACTTTTGAGGTGTGTTTGGGGTCATTGTCCTGTTGGAACACCCAACTTTGGGGAAAAATTATGATCCAGAACCTTATATTTTTGAGCCTGAACACAAAGAGGATGAGCAATACGTTTTAGAAGCCGAGTGCGAAACGGCTGCAACTTCATTGTGATGCAATAGCATCGCTAGGTGCTAAACATACAAGCTAACCATAATACAACAAACATTTACTGTACAATTTCCACTCTCGCTGGGAGGCCGACCGACGGCACGCTCACATAGTGGGGCTTGGATGAAGATTCAATCACAATCTTCATGAAGGGTTAAAAAAAAAAAAGTATCCTCCGCTCGCCGTCTTTTTGTGGAGTTTTTTCGCCATCTCAGGTGATGCCAAAGTAAACCTGTCTCTCGGTCCATGGCGACATGTGTCTACTAGCAGGTGAGATGCATGAATTATAATCTAGAATTTACCCATAGCAAGTTTCAACAATAGCAGCGTAGGCTAGCATTAGCTTACTGCTATCAATGTGCCGCTAAAATGGGCCGCTTATAATATGTTTATAATAACAATATCACTCATATTTGGAGGACCTTCGATCTTTTGACTCAATTATTAGCTATGTTTACCATTTCAAATTCGTAAAAAAAAAAAAGCCAAGCTTCTGCTTGAATTTTTGACCACCCCTATTGACAAATTTGGTGTGGTTCAGCTAAATGTGTTGGTTTTCTGACATGGACTTGTTTCTTCAGCATTGTCCACACCTTTAAGTCAGGACTTTGGGAAGGCCATTCTAAAACCTTCATTCTAGCCTGATTTAGCCATTCCTTTACCACTTTTGAGGTGTGTTTGGGGGTCATTGTCCTGTTGGAACACCCAACTTTGGGGAAAAATGATGATCCAGAATATTTTTGAGCCTGAACACAAAGAGGATGAGCAAACCGTTTTCAAAGGTGAGTGCTAAACGGATGCAGCTTTATTGTGACGCGTTAGCGTTTGCAGCATTGACGTGTGTTTGGGGTCATTGTCCTGTTGGAACACCCAACTGCCCCCAAGACCTAACCTCCGGGCTGATGATTTTAGGTTTTCCTGAAGAATTTGGAGGTAATCTTCCTTTTTCATTGTCTCATTTACTCTCTGTAAAGCAGCAGTTCCATTGGCAGCAAAACAGGCCCTGAGCATAATACTACCACCACCATGTTTGACGGTAGGTTTGGTGTTCCTGGGATTTCTCCTCCAAACACATTGCTGGGTATTGTGGCCAAACCGCTCCATTTTTTTTCCATCCGACCACGAACTTTCCATGTGATGTCCTGAATAATGACACAACATGTACAGACCAGACTGTGTTCCTACTCCCAGGTCCTGATTCTCATCACCGGCGCACACAAAGCCTTTGCTCTCTACAAGGCCATTGAGGAAGGTGTCAACCACATGTGGACAGTCTCCGCCTTCCAGCAGCATCCGCACACCATATTTGTTTGTGATGAAGATGCAACACTGGAGCTACGGGTGAAAACTGTCAAATACTTCAAAGGTACGACTACGGACACCATTCACTACCTGGATTGCATTTATTTGACTACTTGCAAAGTGCGCTCTTGATGGAACATGTGCTAACCCCAAAAGCAGTGAAGTTGTCACCTTGTGTAAATGGTAAATAAAAAGAGAATACAACAAATCATTTTCAACTTAAACTTAATTGAATAGACTGCAAAGACAAGATATATCATGCTCAAATAATCACAAACTTACAAACCCCGTTTCCATATGAGTTGGGAAATGGTGTTCGATGTAAATATAAACAGAATACAATGATTTGCAAATCCTTTTCAAGCCATATTCAGTTGAATATGCTACCAAGACAACATATTTGATGTTCAAACTCATAAAAATTTTTTTTTGCAAATAATCATTAACTTTAGACTTTGATGCCAGCAACACATGACAAAAAAGTTGGGAAAGGTGGCAATAAATACTGAGAAAGTTGAGGAATGCTCATCAAACACTTATTTGGAACATCCCACAGGTGTGCAGGCTAATTGGGAACAGGTGGGTGCCGTGATTGGCTATAAAAACAGCTTCCCAAAAAGTGCTCAGTCTTTCACAAGAATGGATGGGGCGAGGTACACCCCTTTGTCCACAACTGTGTGAGCAAATAGTCAAACAGTTTAAGAACAACCTTTCTCAAAGTGCAATTGCAAGAAATTTAGGGATTTCAACATCTACGCTCCATAATATCATCAAAAGGTTCAGAGAATCTGGAGAAATCACTCCACGTAAGCGGCATGGCCGGAAACCAACATTGAATGATTGTGACCTTCCATCCCTCAGACGGCACTGTATCAAAAACCGACATCAATCTCTAAAGGATATCACCACATGGGCTCAGGAACACTTCAGAAAACCACTGTCACTAAATAGCTTGTTTCTACATCTGTAAGTGCAAGTTAAAGCTCTTCTATGCAAAGCGAAAGCCATCTATCAACAACATCCGGAAACGCCGCAGGCTTCTCTGGGCCCGAGATCATCTAAGATGGACTGATGCAAGGTGGAAAAGTGTTCTGTGGTCTGACGAGTCCACATTTCAAATTATTTTTGGAAATATTCGACATTGTGTCATCCGGACCAAAGGGGAAGTGAACCTTCCAGACTGTTTTCGGCGCAAAGTGTAAAAGCCAGCATGTGTGATGGTATGGGGGTGCATTAGTGCCCAAGGCATGGGTAACTTACACATCTGTGAAGGCACCATTAATGCTGAAAGGTACATACAGGGGAAGCTGCTTTTATAGCCAATCATGGCACCCACCTGTTCCCAATTAGCCTGCACACCTGTGGGATGTTCCAAATAAGTGTTTGATGAGCATTCCTCAACTTTATCAGTATTTATTGCCACCTTTCCCAACTTCTTTGTCACGTGTTGCTGGCATCCAATTCTAAAGTTAATGATTATTTGCAAAAAATAAGTATTTATGAGTTTGAACATCAAATATGTTGTCTTTGTAGCATATTCAACTGAATATGGCTTGAAAAGGATTTGCAAATCATTGTATTCTGTTTATATTTACATCGAGCACAATTTCCCAACTCTTATGGAAACAGGGTTTGTACATATGGAGCCGATAAGAGTACCGATTTGTTAAGGAATATCGGTATCAATAAAACGCTACCAATATACATCCCTAGTCCTGTATGAAAGGTGGCGTTATGTAGATCATACAAATAACACTTGACTCCTCCCATGTGTTGCAGGTCTGATGCATGTCCACAACAAACTGGTGGAACCGCTGCTCAGCATAAAGGAGCAGTAAGACTTCAATGTTGTTACACGCCTCCTCAACAACCACATGTTTACCAGGTAACCTTTGAAAGGACGGTCACATGTTCTGTGTCAAGACCCACAGGGGCCCGGAGCATACCCATACCCTACCTGACTCATGGGCAGATGTTACAGTACTTAGTGGACCTTGCATGCAGTTACAATTGCAAGGCACTAGATGGCAGTTGGGACAAGAGCAGCGTGTTAAAGAGCCGCACTTGGCGGGTGTCAAAGTTGTCCGTAATAAAGCCAACACAACTGAAGATACGTTTCTCTTCTTGAAGTTGATATTAATAATAATAATAATAATGTGGTTTATTTGGTATAGGGCTTTTCAGGGTATCAAAGACTCTTTACAGGATACAAATGAATAATATCAGTACATTTCTTGGCCATTCTTCAGAGAATATGAAAGATAACACAGAAACTTTTTTTCCACTCATGCTTAATGGTTGTGTGAAGCTACTTATTGGCCAACAACTGTGTTTACTGTTTTTAAATCAAAATGACAAAAGAAAGTACCCAAATGACCCCCATCAAAAGTTGGCATACTCCAGTGACTCTGATCTGATAACATCATCAATCAATCAATGTTTATTTATACAACCCTAAATCACAAGTGTCTCAAAGGGCTGCACAAGCCACTACGACATCCGAGTCCACATAAGGGCAAGGAAAAACTCAACCCCCCCCTCCTCTAGGGGAGACCAAAAGCAATGGATGTCGAGTGAGTCTAACATGATATTGTGAAACATGCACAAAAGTTGACACAAACAGGTTTGATTGGCTAATCCATGTTCCGATCCCTCAGCCTTCCCGGTAAGGTCTATTCAGGTGTACTGGAGAGGAGGCTATGTCGGATAGTCCAACTTCGGATTCAGGAGGAACAGTGTGGTTTTCGTCCTGGTCGTGGAACTGTGGACCAGCTCTATACTCTGGGCAGGGTTCTTGAGGGTGCATGGGAGTTTGCCCAACCAGTCTACATGTGTTTTGTGGACTTGGACAAGGCATTCCACCGTGTCCCTCGGGAAGTCCTGTGGGGAGTGCTCAGAGAGTATGGGACTGTCTGATTGTGGCGGTCCGCTCCCTGTATGATCAGTGTCAGAACATAGTCCACTCCCTGTATGATCAGTGTCAGAACATAGTCCACTCCCTGTATGATCAGTGCCAGAGCTTGGTCCGCATTTCAGGCAGTAAGTCAGACACGTTTCCAGTGAGAGTTGGACTCCGCCAAGGCTGCCCTTTGTCACCCATTCTGTTCATAACTTTTATGGACAGAATTTCTAGGTGCAGTCAGGGCGTTGAGGGGATCTGGTTTGGTGGCCGCAGGATTAGGTCTCTGCTTTTTGCTGATGATGTGGTCCTGATGGCTTCATCTGGCCGGGATCTTCAGCTCTCACTGGATCGGTTCACAGCCGAGTGTGAAGCGACCGGGATGGGAATCAGCACCTCCAAGTCCGAGTCCATGGTTCTCGCCCGGAAAAGGGTGGAATGCCATCTCCAGGTTGGGGAGGAGACCCTGCCCCAAGTGGAGGAGTTCAAGTACCTCGGAGTCTTCTTGCTCACGAGTGAGGGAAGAGTGGATCATGAGGTCGACAGGCGGATCGGTGCGGCGTCTTCAGTAATGTGGACGCTGTATCGATCCGTTGTGGTGAAGAAGGAGCTGAGCCGGAAGGCAAAGTTCTCAATTTAACGGCCCATCTACGTTCCCATCTATGGTCATGAACTTTGGGTTATGACCGAAAGGACAAGATCACGGGTACAAGCGGCCCAAATGAGTTTTCCCTGCCGGGTGGCGGGTCTCTCCCTTAGAGATAGGGTGAGAAGCTCTGCCATCCGGGAGGAACTCAAAGTAAAGCCGCTGCTCCTCCACATGGAGAGGAGCCAGATGAGGTGGTTTTGGCATCTGGTCAGGATGCCACCCGAACACCTCCGTAGGGAGGTGTTTAGGGCTTTGTCCAACCGGTAGGAGGCCCCGGGGAATACCCAGGACACGTTGGGAGGACTAAGTCTTTCGGCTGGCCTGGGAACGCCTCGGGATCCCCCGGGAGGAGCTGGACCAAGTGGCTGGGGAGAGGGAAGTCTGGGCTTCTCTGCTTAGGCTGCTGCCCCCGTGACCTGACCTTGGATAAGGGGAATAAGATGGATGGATGGATGGATGGATGGATGGTTCCAATCCTCACCTATGACCTGTTTGTCTGTAAATAATGTGTGATCAGTGAGTGTCTGGGCTTCTGACAGACCATTGCATCTTTCATGCAGTGCTGCATGGATGTTTCTGGATTCTGAGTCACGGGGAAGGCAAAATAATTGTCAAAAGGCTCTGTGAGAAAAGGTAATTGAACTGCATAAAACAGGAAAGGAGTATAAAAAGATATCCAAGGAATTGAGAATAAAAAGATATTCAAGGAATTGAGAATAAAAAGAGATCCAAGGAATTGAGAATGCCAATCAGCAGTGGAAAACGAGGGATTCAGGTAGACCAGCAATGATTTCAGCCACAGCTGCCAGGAAAATTGTCTGAGAAAAAGAAAACAAAATATCCACAAATAACTTCAGCTAAAATACAGGACTCTCTGAAAAATTGTGTTGTGGCTGTTTCAAGATGCACACTATTGAGGCACTTGAAGAAAAATGGGCCGCATTGGATGCCCCCCGAAGTTTAGGGCACGTCCGACCGGTAGGAGGCCACGGGGAAGACCCAGGACAAGTTGGGAAGACTATGTCTCCCTGCTGGCCTGGGAACACCTTGGGATCTCCTGGCAGGAGCTGAACGAAGTGGCTGGGGAGAGGGAAGTCTGGGCGTCTCTTCCTAGGCTGCTGCCCCCGCGATCCGATTTTGGATAAGCTGAAGAAGATGGATGGATGGCCGTTTGCTCTTCTCTGTGCCTGACAGGTAAAGCACATGGTATATATATATATATATATATATATATATATATATATACATATATAAAAACATGTCCACATCACAGTCATGCTGACAACTCTCCAGACAATGGTGTGTGTTGTGTTTACGTTCTGTTTCTATAGCGCGGTTTTTGGTGATCAAAGTCTTTTTTTTCCTGTGGTCAAGTTTTTGGTACGTCACTTGTCAATATTGCTCCAAAAATAGGCTATATATTTATAATATATATATATATATATAATATCAATTCATACTGTAACGACCGTTACGTTTTATGTTCGTGTGGTTTGGATTTGATGTCGGTTTTTCCTATGTTCACAAACACACCGTCCGTGCCTGAAATATGATTGGCGGAGAATGAGGAAGTGTTGTTGCGTGTCCAGCAGGAAAGCGAAGACTCGAGGAGATGAGCGTGTTTTCGTGTGCGGTGAGACCGGTTGAAAATGTGCCGTTGTTTGTCGATAAAAGTTAAAAATAGCGTCTGGCTTTGTGTGATTTCTACAATATAAATTACTTTCCTTAGTTTTCAAGTAAAATAAAAAACAATTGTTGTGCCATAGTGTGGGTGTCAGAATAATTGTATGTAATTTATCACAAAACGTTCTGTTCCCGGCGAGCAGACAAAGCAAAAGGCTTGTAAAACTCCACTGTGTATGATGGGAAGCAACATGACAGCGTCGGTTTCTTTGATCTATTGCAATCCACAGGAAGATCTTGTCTTGACCCGAGATCTACAAAGCAGAGGGGAAGAAGGACCTGACACAAGCGCCAGGCACCTTTTTTTTAAAACTGTTTTTGTGACGAAGGGTAACGGCTGTTTACGACCCCCTTCCCTCCCTTTCCATGTAATCAGGGAAAGTCCAAATAAAAGAGGAGGCGTAGAATTCTCTCGTCAGCGCGTGGGGCTACACTGTACAAGGGTACAGGTCTACGCGTTCTCCTCATTGAGCCAAATGGAATCCTGTCTCTGTTTGATTCCTTGCTTCTTGTCTGTTTAATAGATGTCATCGGGGTTATAACCTGACAAATCCTCACACAATCGTTTTCAGGCACTGCTTTATTTATTTTCACAGTCTTTTTGAGAAGTCACGATACATTGTGATCATCATTGACAGACTTGCACACAGCGGACAAAGGCGGTAATATGGCTGGGGTTAAATGCAACAGACAATCATGCCTCGCTAAATAATGTCACCCTGTTGTTTATCCACAGTAGTTCATTTTCTCGGGTGCTGTAGGCGATGCGTCGGGGTTTCTGACATGTATCGGAGACATTTTGCAACATGAGAACATTTGAATTCCAGGCTTGTCACAAACGGGGATACCACCGTGCACTACCAAGTGTACTGTGGTGTGAACTCAGGTCCCGAGTGCACACACGTGGACATGGTTGACAGTTGTTTACGGCTGTTGCTCACTTACCAGAAATTACCGTTGCACGTTTACCTTCTTCTGTTAATCACTTTCAACGGCTACAGGTTTCTCCTTATTTCAACTTACTATGTGTGTGTGTATATATATGTATATATATGTATGTAAATATATGTGTATATATATACTGTTTTTTGTATATATATGTATATACACATATGTGTATATATATGTATATATGTATGTTTATGTGTGTATGTGTATATATATATAATATATATATATATATATATATATATGTGTGTATATGTGTGTGTGTGTGTGTGTGTATATGTATGTATACGTATGTGTGTGTGTATATATATATATTGTCAAAGATTAAACATAGTTCATTTAGTTACATTAAGTTAGTTACATTTCACAGGCTTGTAGGGATGTTTATTTAATGTGTGTATATGTGTGTGTGTATATATATATATATATATATATATATATATATATGTATGTGTATGTATAATGTGTGTATATATATATGTATATATATATATGTGTGTGTGTATATATATATATATGTATAATGTGTGTGTATATATATGTATATATATATATGTGTGTGTGTATATATATATGTATAATGTGTGTGTATATATATGTGTATATATATGTATATATATATGTATGTATGTATGTATGTATGTGTGTGTGTGGGTATATATATATATATATATGTATAAAACGTGTGTGTGTGTATGGATATATGTATCTATGTAATGTATATTATCGCTTGTAAATGTGAATTCTAACCTTTAGAAAATTAAACTGTCATTTAGTTGGAAATAATGGAATGTTTGTTAACTATGAGCAACTCTGAAATAGTTTGATTGACTGATGGCAAGTTGGTACAGCATTGACTAATATTTACGAGCAAGATGACTTTGAGAAAAAGAATGTACTACAAAAATCCTGAAGACGTTAGCATTAAGGCTGCACATAGAACACAAGTTAGGAGGCATTCCAAACAAACGTTTAAATAATTAGGGTCCCAAAAGGACTCCCAGAGGACCCTATTGAATTTGTAAGGTTTTATTATTATTATTATTTGTTTGTTTTTTTATAACAATGACTAAAAGATCCCAAGTTTAACAGTTGATTTAGAGTCAACATACCTGTGTTTGTCCTTGCATAGTTTATTATCCTGTCTTTTGGGACCTGTTACCTTTCATGGATGGATGGATGTATTTCAAAGACTGAATAATTACAGCTTAAGACTTCAACGCAGCAGTGAGGCAGAGAAACAGGTTGCCTCTACATGGAAGCCATTTTCATATAAATCTGATTTGTGACACAGAAAGACTTCCAAAGTTTGCGAATGAATAGAAATGATGAAACCAGTATCTATCTCACAGAGATTTCCAAGCAATTTTGAGAGCTAATGAGCAAGCAGTCACATGATCGGTGACGTCGCGTTAGGAACCGCAGATCCCTTCCCCATCGACAACAATGCTAATCAAGCAGACTTTGTGAGAGCCAACAATTACTACATTGGGGAAAATGATGATCAGAACCTTATATTTTTGAGCCTGAACACAAAGAGGATGAGCAATAAGTTTTTGAAGCTGCTAAATGGATGCAGTGGCTTGTGGTTAGAGTGCCCGTCCTAAATCGGTAGGTCGTGAGTTCTAACCCCGGCCGAGTCATACCAAAAAGTATAAAAATGGGAGCCATTACCTTCCTGCTTGGCACTCAGCATCAAGGGTTGGAATTGGGGGTCAAAGCACCAAAGAATGATTCCCGGGCGTGGCCAGCTCACTGCTCCCCTCACCTCCCAGCGGTTGGGTCAAATGCAGACAATACATTTCTTCACTCCTAGTGAGTGCGTGACAATCATTGCTACTTTATCTTAACGTATACGGTATAACTTGGTTGATAGACCGGCCATTCCAGGTTCGATCCCCGCTTCCGCTATCCTAGTCACTGCCGTTGTGTCCTTAGGCAAGAAACTTTACCCACCTGCTCCCAGTGCCAGCCACACTGCTTCAATGTAACTCAGATATTGGGTTTCACTACGTAAAACTGCTTTGAGTCACCAGAGAAAAAGTGCTATATAAATATAGTTCACTAATTCACTTATTGTGACACTATAGTGTTAGCAGCATTGCTAAGTGCTAAACATACAAGTTAGCCATAATAAAACAAACATTTACTGTACAATTTCCACTCTGGCTGGGATGTCGACCGACGGCACGCTCACATAGTGGGGCTTGGATGAAGATTTAATCGCAATCCTCACGAAGGGTTAAAAAAAAAAAAAAGTAACCGCCGCTCGCGTCTTTTTGTGTTTTTTTTGTGTGTGTTTTTTTCAGAAGCTTGTGGATGGCTACTAAAAGCGCCTTATTGCAGTGAAACTTGCAAAGGGACATGTAAGCAAATATGAACATTGCTGTACGTATACTTTTGATTGCTCACATTTTCAGTAGAGCCATAATAAATTCATAAAAGAAGCAAACTTCATGAATATTTTTTGGGGTCTTACATAAGGGTTGTAAGCACATCTCTTTCTGATTAGTTGCAATATTACCAGTATGACTGACCTAATAATGTGGTCAGAGAGCATACATTGACGTAGAATCCACGGAAATTACCGAAAATATTCAAATCGGCCGACTGAACTTGTGGCATTTTGTGATGTACTTTCGCGTACTTTGTGGATTTTAAATACAATTAAATATGTTTCACGGATAAAATGAAGCACATAAAGTCAACTTGTTTTTCCACTCTACTGCTACTTTAACTCCTTTTTTCAGCTGCCATATTGCATTTCAAATGGGTTCTTCATACACAGGATACTGTAGATGGATGGGTATATAGGTCGAGGGCGGGTCGCGGGGGCAGCAGCCTAAGTAGGGAAGCCCGGACTTCCCTCTGACCAGCTACTTCATCCAGCTCTGATATAGATACAGAATTATAGATCATACATAGAAATACTCGATTCTTCTTGTTAGCGCCAATAATGCAGTTAGATGAGATGAATGATTATTATGGAATGCATAACGAGAAGTTTGTTTATTTGGCTGGGTAGTCGTGAGAGGTGGGCTGAGCGTACTGATCAAATATAAATAGTATCCATTCCAAGGGTAGTATCACAATCAAATATGAGCATATCTATACAAGACCTATATATATATATTACATTATGTTTATTTGTGTTAATATTACATGAATGATATTTTAATACTTATATATTGTTTTAAAAAAGAGGAATTATTATCATGTTTTTTGTTTTGTAAGTAATAATATTAGATAATATTGCTATTGCAAAACTCTGTTAAAAAGTTGTCTTTAAATCATGTTCTGTTGTTTTTGTCGACGGGAATCATTTGTTAACACGTTTGTGTGCTAAAATCGTGTCCCGTGTTGGTTTTTCCCTTTTCCCGAAGTGTTCTCTGAGTTGGACTTTTTCCCTTTGCCTGACCCGACCTGTTGGATCCTCCGACTGTTCCAGCGTGCTTGGTGTATATCGGTTGTTCTCAAACTGCGATACAGCTCCATCTAGTGGTACGGCAAATAATCACTTGGTTAAAAGTACCGTATTTTCCCGGACGATAGAGCGCACCGATATATAAGCTGCAACCTCAGCCTTTTTGGAAATGTTTCCTCCCCCCCATATGGTGTCTTTAACAGGGCAGTAAAACGGCCGATCAAACAAAACAGAAGTCATGGTCATGGACCCACTAGCTGCGCAAGCTAGCTCTCCAATCCGCTAAACAGACTCTATAACTCCACGCTGACGTTTTGGTGAATATTCAAAAATGAAACAAAAAATGCCATTGTAAACTAATAATGCTAACATATTTCCGGACGATTGAGTGCACCAATATATAAGCCACACCCTCCGAATTTTAGAAAAGTTTTCCTACCCCATTTATTAGCCGCACCAGACTATAAGTGGCAGATATATACTTGTTGTGAAATGAGTTATTTACACTTAAATATTTTGTAAATGTTCATTTACATACCCTAATGGTTTCCAAACGGTGTCTGTAACAGGGCAGTAAAACGTCTGACCAAGTAAAACAGAGGTCATGGTCGTGGATCCACTAGCTGCGCAAGCTAGCTCTCCAGTCATCTAAACAGACTCAATAACTCCACGGTGACGTTTTAGTGAATTTACAAAAATTAAACTAATAATGCCATTGGGAGCTAATAATGCTAACAAAGACACACGTAAAATGCGAGCTATTAATTACCTTATTAGCTAATGCTAACGACACTAGCTGCCTTACATTATGATAGCAGGTACAAATATGCATGGAAACACTCCTGCAGACATCACACGTGGGACGCTTAAGTAAGTAAAAAAAGATGTTGTAGTTATATTGTAAAACTTACAAACATCACTTGGAGTGATGAATGGAGAATCAATGTCAGTAGAAACGCTGCGGATGGCCAGAAGACGGAAAAGGGCTTCCTGACACAGCCGGTTGAAGACTCCGTTCAAGCAGCCTTATAATCCAGGGCGCTTTATATATGAAAAAAAAAACGAAAATAGACCATTTATCCGCAGTGTGACTTATAATCCAGTGCGCCTTATATATGGACAAAAAATGAAATAGACCATTTGTCGGCAGTGCGCCTTATATATTTAAAAAAAGATTGAAATAGACCATTTATCCGCAGTGCGCCTTATGATCCGGTGTGCCTTTATATATGACAAAAAGATCGCAATTAGACCATTTATACACACTACGCCTTATATGTATAAAAAAAATCAAAAATAGACCATGTTTCGGCGGTGCGCCTTATAATCCGGTGCGTTTTATAAATGGAAAAAAAATGGAATTTATCCGCACTGCACTTTATATATGGAAAAAAGATAAAAAATAAACTATTTATCGGCAGTGCGCCTCATAATGGGGAAAAAACAAAAATAGACCAATTTTCGGCGGTGCGCCTTATATATGGAAGAAAATGGAAATAGACCATTTGTCTGCAGTGCGCTTTATAATCCAGTGCGCTTTATGTATGAAAGAAGATAGAAAATTTCCCGCAGTGTGCCTTATAATCCAGTGCGCTTTATGTATGGAAAAAAACGAAAATAAACCACTTATTGGCAGCACGCCTTATAATCTTGTGCGCTTTATATATGGAAAAATATAAATAGACCACTTATCGGCAGTGTGCCTTATAATCCGGTGCGCCTTATATGTGGAAAAAGATTTAAAAAATAGACCATTTATCGGCGGTGTGCCTCATAATTCAGTGCGACTTATATATGGAAAAACATCAAAAATAGACTATCGGCGGTGCGCCTTATAATCTGGTATGCCTTATATATGGGAAAAAAACGAAAATAGACCATTTATCGGCAGTGCGCTTTATAATCCGGTGCACTTTATACATGAAAAAAGATCGAAAATAGACCATTTATCAGCAGTGCGCTTTATAATCCATTGCGCCTTATATATATGGAAAAAAACAAAAAAGAAGGCCATTTATCGACAGTGCGCCTTATATGCGGAAAAACGAAAATAGAAAATGTATCGGCAGTGCGCCTTATAATTCTGTTCGCCTCATATATGAAAAAAACGAAAATAGACCATTTATCGGCAATGCGCCTTGTAATTCAGTACGCCTTATATATGGAAAACGGTGGAAAATATGCCATTTATAGACAGTGCGTCTTATAATCCGGTGCGCCTTATTTATGAAAGGAACGAAAATAGACAATTTAGCGGGAGTGCGCCTTATAATCTGGTACGCCTTATATATGGAAAAAGATCAAAAATAGACCATTTATCGGCAGTGCGTCTCATAATTCAGTGCGCTTTATATATGGAAAATTATCAATAATAGACTATTTGGCGGTGCGCCTTATAATCTGGTACGCCTTATTAATGGAAAAAAACGAGATAGACCATTTATCGGCAGTGCGCTTTATAATCCGGTGCACCTTATACATGAAAAAAGATCGAAAATAGACCATTTATCGACAGTGCGCTTTATAATCCGGTACGCTTTATATATGGGGGGAAAAGAAAATGGACCATTTATCGACAGTGCGACTTATATATGGAAAAACATCAAAAATAGACTATCGGCGGTGCGCCTTATAATCTGGTATGCCTTATATATGGGAAAAAAACGAAAATAGACCATTTATCGGCAGTGCGCTTTATAATCCGGTGCACTTTATACATGAAAAAAGATCGAAAATAGACCATTTATCGACAGTGCGCTTTATAATCCGGTACGCTTTATATATGGGGGGAAAAGAAAATGGACCATTTATCGACAGTGCGACTTATATATGGAAAAACATCAAAAATAGACTATCGGCGGTGCGCCTTATAATCTGGTATGCCTTATATATGGGAGAAAAACGAAAATAGACCATTTATCGGCAGTGCGCTTTATAATCCGGTGCATTTTATACATGGAAAAAGATAGAAAATAGACCATTTATCAGCAGTGCGCTTTACAATCCATTGCGCCTTATATATGGAAAAAAAACAAAAAAGAAGGCCATTTATCGACAGTGCGCCTTATAATCCGGTGCGCCTTATGTGGAAAAACGAAAATTGAAAATTTGTCGGCAATGCACCTTATAATTCAGTACGCCTTATATATGGAAAACGGTCGAAAATATGCCATTTATAGACGGTGCGTTTTATAATCCGGTGCGCCTTATTTATGAAAAGAACGGAAATAGACAATTTATCGGGAGTGCGCCTTATAATCTGGTACGCCTTATATATGGAAAAAGATCAAAAATAGACCGTTTATCTGCGGTGCGCCTCATAATTCAGTGCGCTTTATATATGGAAAATTATCAATAATAGACTATTTGGCGGTGCGCCTTATAATCTGGTACGCCTTATTTATGGGAAAAAAAACGAGATAGACCATTTATCGGCAGTGCGCCTTATAATCCGGTGCACCTTATACATGAAAAAAGATCGAAAATAGACCATTTATCAGCAGTGCGCCTTATAAGCTGGTACGCCTTATATGTGGGGGGAAAAAGAAAATGGACCATTTATCGACAGTGCGCCTTATATATGGGGAAAAAACAAAAATAGCCCATTTATCAACAGTGCACTTTATAATCCGGCGCGATTTATAGTCCGGAAAATACGGTAATTGAATTCTAACCTAATTGTTGTACGATATCAGGTGTTTTTAGCTCAAATTCAGTGAATGGAGCAGTTTTTGGTGGCCCAGCATGCTCACTTGAAACAGACAGCATGTTTTCAAAGGGAAAGTCACATGTTAACATAATAATAATAATAATAATAATAATAATAATAACAATAATAGCTCCTTCTCTGGAAAATGCTGCGGTATATAAAACAAACGTCAGCCATCCCGGCTTCACAGGTACAGATAACCTATCCAGTAAACCACGTTGAAAAGGCCGAAGGCGGTGGGGAAGAATATTCTGGAGTAGGAGTCGATCTTGGACACGCGCACATGCATGCGGTTCTCCCGCCAGGCACCTGAGCGGCAGTCGTCGAAGCAGCAGAAGAAGCCGGCGCAGTCTTTGCCGTCCAAACACTCGTAGGCGTGCTCGTCCTCCTGGTGGTAGCGCATGATGTTGTTCATCTGCAGCAGCGACGTTCCCCCGTGGAGACTCACCATGCTGCTGGTGTTGTGCTGGGGAGGGGAGCACGCATACCACATGTCAGACTTGGTGACACGCTGCACACGTCACTTCATGCAAATGCTAAATAAAAAGAGAATACAACAAATCCTTTTCAACTTATAATCAATTGAATAGACTGCAAAGACGAGACATTTCATCTTCACACTGACAAACTTTGGTATTTTTTGTGCAAATAATCATGAACTTTGAATTTAATGGCAGCAACACATTTTAAGCGTTTCTGGGTGTTGTTGATAAATGGCTGTGGCTTTGCTTAGTAGAGTTTTAACTCGCACTTACAGATGTAACGACCAACTAGTTACGGACAGTGGTTTTCTGAAGTGTTCCTGAGCCCGTGTGGTGATATCCTTTACACACTGATGTGGCTTTTTGATGCAGTATCGCCTGAGGAATGGAAGGTGTGTAATATCATGGCTTACGTGCAGTGATTTCTCCAGATTCTCTCAACCTTTTGATGATATTACGGAGCATAGATGGTGAAATCCCTAAATTCCTTGCAATAGCTGCTTGAGAAATGTTGTTCTTAAACAATTTGCTCAGGCGTTTGTTGACAAAGTGGTGACCCTCCCCCTGTCCTTGTTTGTGAATGGAAGCTGCTTTTATAGCCAATCATGGCACCCACCTGTTCCCAATTAGCCTGTTCACCTGTAGGATGTTCCAAATTAGTGTTTGATGAGCACTCCTCGACTTTCTCAGTGTTTTTTGCCGCTTGTGCCAGTTTAATAGTAACTGTTGACTTAGGAGAATCACCCAGCTTCCGCCGTCCTATCCTTGGGCGAGACACTACAACCTCCTGCCATCACTGTGTGAATGTCTACCTGAGTGGGTGAATAGAAATGTAGCGTACGATAAGCCGCTACTTTTTTTTCCCCCCGCGCTATGAATCCTGCGTCTTATAAAGCGGCGCGACTAATTTATGCATTTTTCTTTGCTAACATCCAGTTTGCTCACTGCAGGTGCTGCTGGGTAATCCTATACAGTGTTTCCTGCCTTTTTAAAGCTTTGAACCGGAAGTACAAGTTGTCGTTCCATCTTCTAATCATCCATAGCGTTTCTACTTGCAAGGATTCTTCAGTCATCACTCCAGGCAACGTTGGTAAGTTTTACAATATAACTAAAACAATATTTTCTCACTAAAGCGTCCCATGTGTGATGCCTGTCAGAGTGTTTTCATGCATATTTGTACCTGCTATTGTGACGGAATCAAGCGAGCACCGTTAGCATTAGCTAATACGCTAACACGTTTACGAGTGTGTGTTAGTATTATAAACTCACGACGGCATTCTTTTTGTTTCACTTTCACAAATAACTCTGTAAATTCGCCAGGACGTCACCGTGGAGTCTGTTTAAGCTGATTGGAGAGCTAGCTTGACTTCTGTTTTGTTTGATCGGCTGTTTTACTGCCGTGTTACAGACACCATCAGCAAAGAATTAAGGTATGTAGATAAACATTTAAAAAGTAGTTCTGTGTAAATAACTCATTTCACACGGCTAAAATGTGGAAAATATGTATTTTTCCTAAAATTTGGTGGGTGCAGTTTATAATCCGGTGCGCCTTATATATGGAAAAAAAGATCGAAAATAGACCATTTATCGGCGGTGCGCCTTATAATCAGGTGCGCCTTATATGTGAAAAAAAGATCGCAAATAGGCCCAATATTGGCAGTGTGCCTTATAATCAGGTGCGCCTTATAAATGAAAAAAAGATCAAAAATAGGCCCAATATTGGCAGTGCGCCTTATAATCAGGTGCACTTTATATATGGGAAAAAAGATCGAAACTAGGCCTGATATTGGCAGTGTGCCTTATAATCAGGTGCGCCTTATAAATGAAAAAAAGATCGAAAATAGGCCCAATATTGGCAGTGCGCCTTTTAATCAGGTACACTTTATATATGGAAAAAAAGATCGAAAATAGACCATTTATCGGCGGTGCGCCTTATAATCAGGTGCACCTTATATATGAAAAAAATATCGGAAATAGGCCCAATAGTGGCAGTGCACATTATAATCAGGTACACTTTATATATGGAAAAAAAGATCGAAAATAGACCATTTATCGGCGGTGCGCCTTATAATCAGGTGCACCTTATATATGAAAAAAATATCGGAAATAGGCCCAATAGTGGCAGTGCACATTATAATGAGGTGCGCCTTATAAATGAAAAAAAGATCGAAAATATGCCCAATATTGGCAGGGCGCCTTATGTATGGAAAAAATTAGAATATACACTGTTTTCAATGGTGTGCTCTATAGTCCGGAAAATAGGGTGTATGGATGGCGTCAGGTATAATATATAAGCGCTATAAAAATACAGACCATTTAGTATTCACGGGGCATCGCTGGTCATATTTAGAAGGCCGTTAACATTAATCGATTTATTAATTCTGATTCATTAGCCGCGATAAAAAAGTTAAAACTCGATTATGCAAAGCCAAAGCCATTTATCAACAACACCCAGCAAAATGTTTCTCTACATTATACCCATCCCCAAACAACTTTCCAAAATATAACAACAATTCTTTGTGTCCTTTTTATTTTTGTTCAAATGACATGATTAAAGGGGTTTGCAATCACCTTTTTATGTATTAAAAATGAGAGGTTCCTTACCTGCGTTTGGTTGTTGGCTTTAGTCTTCTTGGTCTGCCTGTTGCTGGTGAAGTAATGCAGGGTTCCGTACTCCATCAAGGCGGCAAAGGTGAAGATGAAACAGACGGAGACAAACAAGTCCATGGCGGTGACGTAGGACACCTTGGGCAGGGACTTCCTGGAGATGGTGCTCAGAGTTGTCATGGTGAGGACGGTGGTGATGCCTTCGCACAAGAACGGATGGACAATGTTGGTACCTTTGCTATATCCCGTTTTGTTCATAAGACATGAACTATGGTGTCGTTTCACTGAAATGGCTTTTGGAGCTAATCCTCCTTTTTCTTTGTCCCATTTAAAGCAGCAGTTCCATTGGTAGAAAAACAGGCCCAGAGCATAATACTACCACCACCATGCTTGACGGTAGGTGTGGTGTTCCTGGGATTAAAGGCCTCACTTTTTCTCCTCCAAACATATTTCTGGGTATTGTGGCCAAACAGCTCCATTTTTGTTTCACCGGACATCACCTGGACAAAGATGAGACCTTTTGGAGGACAGTTATGTGGTTCTGTGGGCCTAATATAGAACCCTGAGGTACACCCTTTCACGTAACTGGTACTTTGGCTCGATCCAGCCACTTACCGAACTCAGCCGGGGTAGGTTCTAGCTCATCCTTTTTCATTGTCCCATGGACAAAGATAAGACCTTCTGGAGGAAAGGTCTGTCGGATGAAACAAAAATGGAGCTGTTTGGCCACAACACCCAGCAGTATGTTTGGGGGAGAAAAGGTGTGGCCTTTAATCCCAGGAAGCGGTGGAACTGGTGCTTTACAGAGAGTAAATGGGACAATGAAAAAGGAGGATTTCCTCCAAATTGTTCAGGACAAGCTAAAATCAGCCCGGAGGTTGGGTCTTGGGCACAGTTGGGTGTTCCAACAGGACAATGACCCCAAACACACCTCAAAAGTGGTAAAGGAATGGCTAAATCAGGCTAGAATGAAGGTTTTAGAATGGCCTTCCCAAAGTCCGGACTTAAATGTGTGGATAAATACTTCTGGAGGAAAGTTCTGTGGTCAGGTGAAACAAAAATGGAGCTCTTTGGCCACAATACCCAGTAATATGTTTGGAGGAGAAAAGGTGAGGCCTTAAATCCCAGGCACACTATCCCTACCGTCAAGCATGGTGATGGTAGTATTATGCTCTGGGCCAGTTTTGCTGTTTTGGTAATGTTTTTAAAACAACATTTACTGTCTAAAAGTTAGTTTTTCTTTGCAATATGCACTTTCAAATTGTAGAGTCCAGTACAGACTCAATTTTGAATCGTCCGACACTGTACCATTTTCTTCAATTGTGTGTTTTTTTTAAGGGGCTTTATAAATAACGTTGGTATGGTATGGTATTTATCATTTTTTCATGTACCAAATAAAATAGCTTCGAGGTCAGTAAGAAAAAAACGAATGATTCCGTACATTAGGCGCACTGTCGAGTTTTGAGAAACAAAAAGGATGTTAAGTACGGTACTTGGAACATGAACATGATTTAATTAGAGTAGCAAAACATAATTTTTTTTTAGAAACCTAGAGATGTGCGAGCAGGGACCGCATCCTTGTTGATCCAGAAGGAGACCCAGGACAGGACCACAATCATACTGCAAGGTATGTAGGTCTGGATGGTGAAGTAACCCATTCTCCGACTCAAGTCAAAAAAGATAGTCATGACGACATATTCCCCTAGAAAGAGTACAGTCACAGAAGAAGAACTTAGGCAGGAGTGAAGGATGTGACACCAGAGGTGTGTCACTTCTTACCTGACTGGGTGTGCGCCACATCCGAGGTGTTTCTCATCCCTACAAAGGCAAACTGGTAGAGTCTCCAATAACGCTGGTCGGCCACTTCCACCGCTCGTCTTTGCCATCGATACAAGATTTCAGTCCGAGGGTAACCGTCTGTGGGAGACCACACATGTTCCTTAGTCCGGAGGATATCAGACGGAACAGTCTCCAAGTCAATCGGGGGAGGTACTGAAACATGCCGGAGACCACACACAACACTTGAGATGGAACTGACAAGTTGTCTCGTGAAATTTGATCGAATGAGCATAGTGTCTGAAATGCAAATTGGTAAATACCATTTTGATTTAGTAAGTTCAGGAACCGTTCAGAATTGTTGTAGTGTAACGGAATGCAGAGACCCTCTCCAGGGAAAAGGTTCAAGTACCACTGATAGTGAAATTATCCTCTGCATTTGAACCATCCCCTTGTTCCACACACCGGAAGGTGAGGGGAGCAGTGAGCAGCAGCAGTGGCCACGCCCGGGAATCATTTTTGGTGATTTAACCCCCAATTCCAAGCCTTGATGCTGAGTGCCAAGCAGGGAGGTAATTGGTCCCGTTTTTAAAGTCTTTGGTATGACTCACGACCTACCAATCTCGGGGCGGACACTCTAACCACTGGGCAGGTTTTGAAAAGTGCACTTTAAAAATGTATTTTTGTTCATTTGCCACAATTTTTCTCTCCCGGCAAGAAATCTGCGTTCAAAGGACTCCGGCTTATTAGTGATTCCTACAGCCCAAAAAAAGTCTGCGGGCTATAGAGCGTTTTCCATTCGGGCTCCAGTACTCTGGAATGCCCTCCCGGTAACAGTTCGAGATGCTACCTCAGTAGAAGCATTTAAGTCCCATCTTAAAACTCATTTGTATACTGTAGCCTTTAAATAGACCCCCTTTTTAGACCAGTTGATTTGCCGTTTTTCTTTTCCTCCTCTGTCCCCCTCGCCCCTGTGGACAGGGGGCGGAGGGACACAGGTCCGGTGGTCATGGATGAAGTATTGGCTGTCCAGAGTCAGGACCCAGGATGGACCGCTCGTCCAGAGTCGGGACCCAAGATGGACCGCTCGCTTGTGTATCGGTTGGGGACATCTCTGCACTGCTGATCCGCCTCCGCTTGGGATGGTTTCCTGCTGGCTCCACTATGGACGGGACTCTTGCTACTATATTGGATCCACTTTGGACTGGACTCTCACCGTTAAGTTAGATCCACTATGGATTGGACTTTCACAATATCATGTTAGACCCGCTCGACATCCATTGCTTTCGGTCCCCTGGGGTGGTGGGGTGGGGGCGGGGCCACAAATGCGGTCTTATCCAAGGTTTCTCATAGTCGTCATTGTCACTCTCACCGACATCCCGCTGGGTGTCAGTTTTTCCTTGCCCTTATGTGGGCTCTACCGAGGATGTCGTTGTGGTTTTTGCAGCCCTTTGAGACACTTGTGATTTAGGGCTATATAAATAAACATTGATTGATTGATTGATTGATTCAGCGAGCGTAGTCGTAAAAAACTGCTCGTACGAGGCGGATGACAATCTAGAAAGCATTCCATCAAGCATCCAAACACTTCCCTGCAATGTTGCAATCAACCAATCAATCTATCAATCAATGTTTAATTATATAGCCCTAAATCACGAGTGTCTCAAAGGGCTGCACAAGCCACGACGACACCCTCGGCTCAGATCCCACATCAGGGCAAGGAAAAACTCAACCCAATGGGATGACAATGAGAAACCTTAGAGGGATCGCAGATGTGGAAGGATATCACCATATGGGCTCAGGAACACTTCAGAAAACCACTGTCAGTAACTACAGTTGGTCACTACATCTGTAAGTGCAGGTTAAAACTCTACTATGCAAAGCCAAAGCCAGTTATCAACAACACCCAGAAACGATTCTCTGACTCCCGACGACATTGTCCTCCCAGTCTCTGGCTCCTACGACATCGTCGTCCTCTTCTCTGACTCCGACAACATCATCCTCCTCGTCTCTGGCGGGCCTTTCTCTGACGCTGCCATCCTCCTCGTCTCCAGCATCATTTCCCCCGCGGCCTCCGGCTGGCCGGCCGCACGAGGCGCCCTTCGTGGCCAGTGCATGGACACTTTTTGCGCCAACAGCAGCAACGCCCAGAACAGAGGCGTGAAACTCGTAGGCTGCTGCGCTTCTGGCGCCACTCACGTCCGGCTTTCTGACGGCCAAGGAGATGGCCGTTCCTTGGTCGCCCGCCTCGGCGTTCTACTCGCTGCGGCCACCAGACTCAACCCCGGTGGATTCGGGGACACTCGGGCCGGCGACCCACCACAAGTTCACCCCTCCACCCTCCCTTGACTCTTGATCTCTGTGTTCTTCAGGTTCCAGTTTTAGAACATCTGGAATCTGTCCGTAGGATGGGGGTACTGTCACGGCCCCGTGCGCATTCACCTCTAAAAGCGCGCTGGCACGCGCCACTCCGACTGCAACAAGCGGCTGCATTCAATCAGCAATCAACACACCTTCCGCTGATGAGCTGTCCTGCCTTTTGAGCCAGCGCAATCCTGTGCCAGAAAGTAGCGACCTGCGCTGTACAGTAAGCCGAACTTATCAAGCTCTATGCACTCTTTCTCTCTCTGTGTTCATTTGTCTCGTGTCCTCCTTGTCCCCGTCCAACAACATGCCTCCGTTCCCACGTCACATGGGCTGCCTCTTGGATCTCGACATCCTGCCTGGAAAGGGACCTTTGACTCCTGGCTATTGCCCTCGACTTCCTGCCTGCTCACGGACCTCCGAGCCAGTCTTGCCCCCCCCTCTTGGAGTTCCGCATCTCGCTCAACACTCCTGGTAACACTTCTCCGTTAATCACTACACGTAGTTGCACACATGCAAGTTTCTCAGTGTGAATATTAAATATCTTGTCTTTGCAGTCTATAAGTTGAAAAGGATTTGCAAAATCAGTGTATTGTCTTTTTGTTTACCATTTACACAACGTGGCAACTTCACTACTTTTGGGTTTTGTGTTTAGGAGTTGAAAAAGTGTGGCCGACTTTTACTGGCGTATGCTCATTTGATGAAATCCGATTGAACTGCAGTGTTACAGATATCCATCAAACCCATGAAATGGTCACTGGCATGTGGACAAAACCATGAGAGGGTGAGGCAAAATGCAGGAGACAAATGAAGAATGACGCATACAGCATGAGTCAGGCTGCTGAGGCTGTATAATTCATTAAGTCTGTCAAAGCAAATGGTACTAGATGACATCCTCTCGCCACTGGTGGTGCAAAATAATAGATTGGCACAGGTTAGAGAGGGCAGCCTAAAGCAGATGGATCTTTTGGCAGGGAGAAGAAATAGTCTTAGCCCACAAAGGAGCCTGTGTCGCCAGCCAAGGTTAAGTTGAAGTCAAGATGGCAGGTTAATAATGGAAGAGGAAAGCATTTGACCACCTACAGCTTGAAAACTCCAGTGGACACGAGTGCTCATCCATTGGAAAGTTATGCAGCTTAAGGTAACACTCCGCATTAATAGTCAACCTGACAACAAAAGAATCGTGACAGAGATAAGGCAAGTCTCAGCATTTTTTCCCCTGCCAAGCGTGACCAAACAAACATTTTCTGTGTTATCACGGCAACAAATGCAGAGCAAACACTGACAAGATCAAAAGGGTGGTCACCTAAGAGAGGACAAGTACAGAAGCAGACGCTACAGTAGCACGAACGACAAATGTATTCCAAGAAGCTCGTAGCTGCAAAGGATACAAGAAGGTTTGGCTGACCGATTGCTTAGCGGTCTTACCTCAGAGTGTACATCACCCTCCCATTGCTCCACAGCCTCAGTAGACGGTTGGGCGTGGTGATCCAGTGTGCGTCGGATTTCCTGGAATTCCGGAAGAATGTGTCGGGAATCCAGATTTTGCCTACCATGTTACTGTTGAGCATGAGTAGTTTCATTGAGCTGTTGAACTTCAGTCTGCTGTCATACCATGTCTGGGCAAAGAATATATCGATCGTGTATTCCTGTAAAAGATAAAAAGTGGCATTAGTTTGGGGGTTCTGTTAAGGGGAGTTCAAGGACTGGTTGAAGGACGGACTCTGGGTGTATAGCTGCAGACTTTGCTGCTGTTCGTCCCAGTCAGGGGCTAAGAGCAAACACGGAGTTGTGGGTGTCCTTTGCAACTGGATGCTTTGGCGTATAAATCACGAGAAGGCTCCCACCGAGTATCACTCAATCAATCAATGTTTATTTATATAGCCCCAAATCACAAATGTCTCAAAGGACTGCACAAATCATTACGACTACAACATCCTTGGAAGAACCCACAAAAGGGTAAGGAAAACTCACACCCAGTGGGCAGGGAGAATTCACATCCAGGGGGACGCCAGTGACAATGCTGACTATGAGAAACCTTGGAGAGGACCTCAGATGTGGGCAACCCGAAAGCAATGGATGTGGAGCGGGTCTAACATGATACTGTGAAAGTTCAATCCATAGTGGCTCCAACACAGCCGCGAGAGTTCAGTTCAAGCGGATCCAAGACAGCAGCGAGAGTCCCGTCCACAGGAAACCATCTCAAGCAGAGGCGGATCAGCAGCGTAGAGATGTCCCCAACCGATACAGGCGAGCGGTCCATCCTGGGTCCCCGACGAGCGGTCCATCCTGGGTCTCGACTCTGGACAGCCAGTACTTCATCCATGGTCATCGGACCGGACCCCCTCCACAAGGGAGGGGGGGGACATGGGAGAAAAAAGAAAAGAAGCGGCATATCAACTGGTCTAAAAAGGAGGTCTATTTAAAGGCTAGAGTATACAGATGAGTGATGAAATCATTTGTGTTTACTGTCCCATTACAGACGAACACAGCCAACCTTCACCTGGCGCAGGAAGCCCAGAGTGCATGGTTACAGTCTCAATCGCCTGCCTAGGTAGCATCTCGAACTGTTACCGGGAGGGCATTCCAGAGTACTGGAGCCCGAACGGAAAACGCTCTATAGCCCGCAGACTTTTTTTGGGGCTCTAAGAATCACTAATAAGCCGGAGTCTTTTGAACGCAGATTTCTTGCCGGGACATATGGTACAATACAATCGGCAAGATAGGCTGGGTTGAGTAAAGGTCCGACATCGGAGGAGTTCAAGGAGATAAAGCTCTCTCTCCTCTCCTCGTGCGGCAATGTGACTGAACTCAGCAGGAGCAGCCTCTGGGGCTACTGGAGGAGGTGAAACAACTACGCAGGAAAAGAACAGCGCATTGTCAACCTGGACCAGTTGGAGCAATGCTGCCGCATGAATGATGATGTCATCACCGGCATCAAGGTTAGGCCCAGCTCCTACACTCATGCATTTGCGGTGGACAGTGGGGAACCCAGGGACCAGGAGGCGCAGTCGGTGGAGTGACAGGTGGCTTCCTATCTCCAGACCAGCAAGATAAAGCCCTGGAACTCCTCCGGACTTGTTGCCCACTGCCCACCAGCGGTCATCATGAGGTTTGCCAATCGTAAAAAGAAAATGCCACTTCTGAAACAAGGTCGCAAAACTGAAATTGAAAGAAAAGGGTAGATTGGTTGGGCAAGAGGTCTTGCCTCAAGTAGTCCGACATCAGAGGAGTTCAAGGAGAATGAGGAACTCCTACCTTGGAGGAGCTGAACCACAGTCTTATATCCCTTCTTTCTCTGACTGGGTGTGTGTTAATTCAGGAGAGTACAACCTGACCATGTGAGGAGGTTTTCGTGTGTAAGTCTCCCTAAGTTGTACGTTAAGGTTGAAAAGGTTCCCTTTCGTTTCTGCTATGTTTCATTTCTGGGTTCCATGGCGGAGAAAGGCCAAGTCAGAGTGCAGGTACAGGATGTAGCTCCTTCAACACTAGTGTTCAGATTTTGTCATTGTTCATGTGCCTGATGGCCGAAGGGAAAAAACTGTTCAGGTGGCGGGAGGTGTGGGTGTGGATGGACCGTAGTCTCCTGCCTGAGGGGAGAGGGGAGAATAATTTGTGTTCAGGGAGAGAAGAGTCAGCTGTGATCCCACCCGCACGCCTCCTGGTCCTGGGGGAGAACAGGTCCTGGAGGGACGGGAGATTGCAGCCAATCACCTTCTAAGCAGCGCGTACCGTGCACTGCAGTCCGTGCTTGTCGGGGGAACCACACTTTGATGGAGGGGGTCTCATTGGCTGTGATAGGACTGCCGAGCGGAGCCCAGAGGATAAAGCCTAGAGGCGGAGCCGGAAGTTGTCTTTCTCACTTTCACTCTAGCTGATCACAGCTCCCATTGTTGCTTTGCCAAACCTGCTTTATTAGCAAAAACTCCTGACCTACTAAAGCTTTTAGAAGCTAAACAATCAGCAGATCAAACTATAGCATAGTTGCGCAATAGTATAGTAGACCCTGCCCCAAGTGGAGGAGTTCAAGTACCTCGGAGTCTTGCTCAGTAGGGGGGGAAGAGTGGATTGTGAGATGGACAGGCGGACAGGTGCGGCGTCTTCAGTAATGCGGACGCTGTATCGATCCGTTGTGGTGAAGAAGGAGCTGAGCCGGAAGGCAAAGCTCTCAATTTAGCGGTCGATCTACGTTCCCATCCTCACCTATGGTCATGTGCTTTGGGTCATGACTGAAAGGACAAGATCACGGGTACAAGCGGCCCAAATGAGTTTCCTCTGCCGGGTGGCGGGTCTCTCCCTTAGAGATAGGGTGAGAAGCTCTGCCATCCGGGAGGAACTCAAAGTAAAGCCGCTGCTCCTCCACATGGAGAGGAGCCAGATGAGGTGGTTCGGGCATCTGGTCAGGATGCCACCTGAACGCCTCCCTAGGGAGGTGTTTAGGGCAAGTCTAACCGCTAGGAGGCCACCGGCTGGCCTGGGAACGCCCCAGGATCCCCCGGCAGGAGTTGGACAACGTGGTTGGGGAGAGGGAAGTCTGGGCTTCTCTGCTTAGGCTGCTGCCCCCGCAACCTGGGTACTACTACAGTACATAAACTACTTAAGTAGTTGGAATTTAAAAACATCAAAAAAATCGTCATATTGATATTTGATCTTTTTGGGGGGGGGGGGAGCAATGACATATAAATTAAAAAATAAATGATATTAAAATTATAGGGGAACCAAAAATGGCGGCACTCATAAAAAAGTTAAAAAAAAAAAAAAAAAAAGGTCAAGCATTTTTTTTTTCCAACGCTTGAGATTAACTTCAGATTTATTCGTTGATTATAAATTTGTATTATCTTTTATGTTTTTTGTCCTTTTCGTCAACAACAAAAAAAACATGCACAATTTACAATATTTCCCCCCCCAAAAATAATTTAAAGTGGAATTTTTGATGTGAAATCATTCATTAACTCTTAGTGAAATATTTAATCATTTATTTAAGTAGTTTAAGCAGTTGGAACTTTAAAAACATCAATAAATCATAACATTCATTTTAGATAATTATTTTTTTTTTGAGTAACAACATTTAAATTAAATAGCAAAAATACCAACAAAATTATTGGGGAACCAAAAATGGCCCCACTCATCCATCCATCCATTTTTCTACCGCTTGTCCCCACTCATAAAAATGTTTGAAAAAAAAAAAAAAAGGTCAAGCATTTTTTTTTTTTACAATGCTTTAAATTAACTTCAGATTTATCCTTTGATTACAAATTTGTATTATCTTTTATGTTGTTTTTTTTGTGTGCCCTTTTCGTCAAAAAAAACCCCCCAAAAAACATGCACAATTTGGAATATTTTCCCTCCCCAAAAATTATTTGAATTGGAATTTTTCATGTGAAGTCATTCATTATTTCTTTTTTTTGTCCTGTCCAGCCTGTCATTCATTATTTCTTAGTTAAATATTTAATAATATATTTAAGTAGTTTAAGCAGTTGGAACTTTAAAAAGATTAATAAATGTTAACATTAATTTCACATCTTTTTTTTTTTTGTATCAATGACATTTAAATTAAAATAAAAATAGTAATGAAATTATAGGGGAACCAAAAATGGTCCCACTTGTAAAATTGTAAAAAAATATATCAAGCATTTTAAAGTGTAATTCTTGATGTGAAGTCATTAATGAATTCTTACTGAAATATTTAATATTATGTTTAAGTAGTTTGAACTTTAAAAATATCACTAAATGTTAACATTAATTTCACAACATTTTTTTTATTTTTGGAGCAATGACATTTAAAAAAAAACAAAAAACAAATAGCAATAAAATTATTTTGGGGAACCAAAAATGGTCCCACTTATAAAGTGTTAAAAAAAAAAGGTCAAGCATTTTTTTTTTTCAAAGCTTGAGATTAACTTCACATTTATCCTTTCATTATCAACAACAACAAAAACATGCACAATTTGCAATAATCTCCCCCCCCAAAAAAAAATTTATATAAAGTGGAATGTGAAGTCATTCATTAAGTCAATAATTCCCAACAAAATTGATTTTGCCTAATTGTTTTTTGAGCAATAACAGCTTCAAAGAGAAAAAAAAGTATTGTATGATTAGAGCCAACATTGCAAATGTTCTTGTTACATTTCACCCTTTTTTTTTTTTTTTTAAGAGTATTTCATTGTGGAATGTGAGCAGATCATGCAGGAAGTCGGGGTCTCACCATGTTTATGGGGTCCACCGGTCCAATGCTGTTGATGTACACGGCTGTTTCGATCACTGTCGGCCTCACTGAGGGCATGACAGGAATAATTAAGTCACATATAAAAGACAATTAAGTCACATATAAAAGGTAATTAAGTCACATATAAAAGATAATTAAGTCACATATAAAAGACAATTCAGTCACATATAAAAGGTAATTAAGTCACATATAAAAGATAATTAAGTCACATATAAAAGACAATTCAGTCACATATAAAAGGTAATTAAGTCACATATAAAAGATAATTAAGTCACATATAAAAGATAATTAAGTCACATATAAAAGGTAATTAAGTCACATATAAAAGGTAATTAAGTCACATATAAAAGATAATTAAGTCACATATAAAAGATAATTAAGTCACATATAAAAGATAATTCAGTCACATATAAAAGATAATTAAGTCACATATAAAAGACAATTCAGTCACATATAAAAGACAATTAAATCACATATAAAAGATAATGTGTTTGTCCTCAACTCCAACAGGCTCTTATTTTGGCGTTTTCCTGTCTGCACTGTGTTTCAGCCAGCTTGATCGGGAGGCGGGTGACACGTTTACGTCGTCTAACGCAGGGGCGTCCACGTGGTTTTCCCCGAGGGCCAAGTGGCACTTGTGTTTGGCCCCAGAGGACTGCTTCTAAAAGTAAATACCATTATTGCACCATTTGTTTATGTATTTTAATAGTAGTCCATGACCATGACTTCTGTTTTGTTTGATCAGCCATTTTACTGCCTTGTTACAGACACCATTTGGGAACAATTAAGGTATGTAGTTATTACACCATTTTTTATGCATTTTATTAGTCGACTTTTTTAAAACTAAAATGTAAAAAAAAATGTATGGTAAGTGGCAATAATTTCACCCAAAAATTTTCTTTATTTGACTGTAAATGGAAAAACTGTACTGCCGTTTTTCTGGTAAAAGCATTTTTCTTAAAAATGCAGCTCAGTTGCCAGAATTTTACTATAAAATGTCCTATTTTTCTGTAAATAAAAAAACTGCAATTTTACAGTAAAATTTTGGAATCCGAACTTCTTACTTACTAAACCATACTATTACACAATTTTTTTAATGCATTTATTAGTAAATTTTTTTAAAACTAAAATGTACGTTGCAATAATTTCACCTCAAAATGTACATGGAAAAACAGTACTGCTGTTTTTGTGGTGTAAAAAAAGGCAGATCAGTTGCCAGAATTTTACTGTAAAATGAAAAAAAAAATTCTGTAAATAAGAAAACTTGCAATTTTACCATGACCTTGACTTCTGTTTTGTTTGATCTACCGTTTTACTGCCCTGTTATAGACACTGTTTGTAAGATATTATTACACAATTATTTTATGCATTTTATTAGTAAATTTTTTTTAAACTAAAATGTAAAAAATAAATACTTTTAAGTTGCAATGATTTCTCCTAAAAAAAAATGTATTTGACTGTAAATGGAAAAAGAGTACTGCTGTTTTTACGGTAAGAAAAAAAAAATAGGCAGGTCATTTGCCAGATTTTTACCGTAAAAATTAAAAAAAATGTTTGTATTGTTTCACTTTCACAAATCCCTCACTAAACTAATCAAGACCACTTATCCAGTTTGTTTAGCTGATTGGAGAGCTAGCTTGCGCAGCTAGTGGGTCCATGACTATGACTTCTGTTTTGTCTGATCAGTCGTTTTACTGCCCTGTTACAGACACTGTTTGGAAACAATTAAGGTATGTAAATGAAAATATTATTGCACCATTTTTTTATGCATTTTATTGGTCGATTCATTTTTTTTACTAAAATGTAAAAATGTTGTGTATTTTACTGTAAATGGAAAAACATTACTGCTTTTTTTATGGTAAAAAAAATACAGCTCATTTGCTAGAATTTTACTGTAAAATTTACTTTTTTTCTGTAAATAAAAAAAAACTGTAATTTTACAGTAAAAATTTTGGCATCAGAGCTTCTTACTTACTAAAACATACTATTACACAATTTTTAATGTATTTTATTAGTCAATTTTTTTAAAACTAACATGTAAAGAAAATATGGTGAGTTACAATAGTTTCCCCTCAAATCGTTGTGTATTTGACTATAAATGGAAAAACAGTACTGCTGTTTTTTTGGTAAAAAAAAACCAAAAAAAAACCAAGGCAGTTCAGTTGCCAGAATTTTACTGTAAAATTAAAAAAATTAAAAAAAAATAAAAATCTGTAAATAAAAAACCCTGCAATTTCACCATGACCATGACTTCTGTTTTGTTTGATCTAACGTTTTACTGCCCTGTTATAGAAACTGTTTGTAAGATATTATTACACAATTGTTGTATGCATTTAAGAGTCAAATTTTTTAACTAAAATGTAAAAAAAATATGTTTAGTTGCAATAATTTCACCTAAAAATATAGTTTATTTGACTGTAAATTGAAAAATAGTACTGCTTTTTTATTGTGAAAAAAAAAAGGCAGCTCAGTTGCCAGAATTTTACTGTAAAATTTAAATGTTTTTGTATTGTTTCACTTTAATAAATTCCTCACTAAACTAACCAAGACCACTTATCCAGTCTGTTTAGCTGATTGGAGAGCTAGCTTGTGGGTCCATGACCATGACTTCTATTTTGTCTGAACAGCCGTTTTACTGCCCTGTTACAGACACTGTTTGGAAACAATTAAGGTATGTAACTATTACACCCTTTTTTATGCATTTTATTAGTATTTTTTTTCTTTTCTTTTTTATTAAAATGTAAAAAAAAATGGTAAGTTGCAATAATTTCACCTAAAAAAGTATTTTATTTTACTGTAAACAGAAAAACAGTACTGCTGATTTTATGGTAAAAAATAAAAAAATACAGTTCAGTTTCCAGAATTTTACTGTAAAATAAAAATAAAACATTTTTGTAAATAAAAACACTTGCAATTTTACCATGACCATGACTTCTGTTTTGTTTGATCAGCCGTTTTACTGCCCTGTTGCAGACATCATTTGTAACATATTACACAATTTGTTAATGTATTTTATTAGTAGATGTTTTTAAAAATAAAATGTCCCAAAAATATGGTAAGTTGCCATAAATTCACCTAAAAATTGTTTATTTTGCTGTAAATGGATAGAACAGTATCGCTGTTTTTATGGTAAAAAAAAAAAAAAAAAAGGCAACTCAGTTGCCAGAATTTTACTGTAAAAATGTTTTGATATTTTTTAAATTGCATTAAAAAAAGCTAAAAACATATTGCATGTAGTTAAAGACAGGCGTGTGTCGGTCCTGCCTTCTTTCGCAGGTGCAGACCTGCATTCCGGGCCAGAACGTAATCATCTCTTCCTGTTCCCAAAACCCCGTTCCCGTTTATCGAGTTGTGCGTCTCATTTTCCTCATGTGTTCCTCCCTGGTTCTCTGGCTGCCCCCTTTGGAGCTCGACCTCTGGCCTGGACACGGACCTCCTACGCCCCGCTATAGCCCCTCCGACTTCCTGCCTGTCTGGTGGACATTCGAGCCTGTCTTTGCCCTCCGGGACTTCAGCCTTTCGCTCAACGCTCCCGGTAACACACTCATTAATTCCTACACATAGTTTCACACAATACAGTACACCCCTTGGATTTTTGTCACACTCCATTCTCTAGTTTATATTAACATTGTTTATTATTATATATACATATATGTAGTGTTAATATATATAATTAATCATAGAACTACTATGCCCCCTGGTGGTGTATGCCGTCTACTCCCCCCGGTACATAACAATATTATCATTAATTAATAGATTATACATTATGTTCTTGCCTGGACACGGACCTCCTACGCCCCGCTATATCCCCCTGACTTCCTGCCTGTCTGGTGGACATTCGAGCTTGTCTTTCCCCTCCGGGACTTCTGCCTTTCGCTCAACACTCCCGGTAACACACCCATTAATTCCTACACATAGTTTCACACCATATACGCCTTGGATTTTTGTCACATTCCATTCTCTAGTTTATATTAATGTTGTTTATTATATATATATATATATATATAGTGTTGATATATATATAATTAATCTTAAAACTACTACAATCCCCTTGTGGTATGTGCCGTCTACTCCCCCCGGTACATAACAATGTTATCATTAAATAATAGTTTATAAATTTTGCTCTTGCCTGGATACAGACCTGCTATGCCCCACTATAGCCCCCCCGACGTCCTGCCTGTCTCACGGACATCTGAGCATGCCTTTCCCCTCCGGGACTTCTGCCTTTCGCTCAACACTCCCGGTAACACACCCATTAATTCCTACACATAGTTTCACACCATATACGCCTTGGATTTTTGTCACATTCCATTCTCTAGTTTATATTAATGTTGTTTATTATATATATATATATATATATATATATATATATATAGTGTTGATATATATATAATTAATCATAAAACTACTACAATCCCCTTGTGGTATGTGCCGTCTACTCCCCCCGGTACATAACAATATTTTCATTAAATAACAGTTTATAAATTTTGCTCTTGCCTGGATACAGACCTGCTATGCCCCACTATAGCCCCCCCGACGTCCTGCCTGTCTCACGGACATCTGAGCATGCCTTTCCCCTCCGGGACTTCTGCCTTTCGCTCAACACTCCCGGTAACACACGCATTAATTCCTACACATAGTTTCACACCATATACGCCTTGGATTTTTGTCACACTCCATTCTCTAGTTTATATTAGTATTGTATATTATTATATATACATATATGTAGTGTTAATATATATAATTAATCATAGAACTACTACGATCCCCTTGTGGTGTGTGCCGTCTACTCCCCCCGGTACATAACAACATTATCATTAAATAATCGTTTATACATTTTGGTCTCGCCTGGACATGGACCTCCTATGCCCCGCTATTGCCCCCCCTTTCTTCCTGCCTGTCTCACGGACATTTGAGTCTCCAAACTTCCACCTTTCGCTCAACACTGCTGATAACACACGCATTAATTCACACCATCCATCCCTTGGATTTTTGTCACACTTCATTCTCTAGTTTATATTAGTATTGTTTATTATTATATATACATATATAAATAATGAATCATAAAAGTACTATGCCCCCTTGTGGTGTGTGTCGTCTACTCCCCCCGGTACATAACAATATTATCATTAAATAATAGTTCATACATTTTAGCTTTCATAACATTTTACTTACATATTTATTGCTGTTTTTTTTTAGAAAATACACAACTTTTAACATTTTAGCAGAGACGTCGGGTGTATTTGCACAAGGTATGGGATCAGTATCGCGGGAACCAGCCTTAATTTGACTTTGCATCAATGGTATCGCACATCACTAAATGAAACGATGGACCCTTCCAAAGAAATATTCTTCTTCTAACTCCCGTGGCTGTTTTTGGACTCTGTGTTTGAGTTTTGACGGATCTGAATGTGGGTCCGCAGGGTTTTAATCAAGAAATGGGGTACTTGCCACCAATGTCAGGTCGTAGCTTGTTGTCGTAACCTTGTAGAAGTTTATTGAGTATCATGGTCACATCACTTTCATAGACCTTGGGAGACAAGACCCAGGTCTTATTTATGGGCACATCTTCATAATCCTCTTCTTCCGGTTTCCCAGGCCCAAGCGCCACACTGGAGGCAAAAGGAAATAGGACATTTCAAATGAAGAGTGACATCATTTGTTGGAAACGTGTTTGTTTCAGCAAGAAAACACAACTTGTATTGTCCCAGCAAAAACATAAGGCTGTTTAATAGCACAAATGCTATCTTGACAGAGTCTTAGAACACGACATGCTAGATCAGGGGTGTCCAAAACCAAGCATTGGACTGCAGAGTGCTTTCAAACTCATCTTAAATAGCAGGCAGACTCTGGAAGCTACAGATCTGCTGAGGTCTTGTGGACAAATGTGAGTAATTCACCCTTAAATGTAGTTTGACACAATCCAAACAACCTTCCCTAGTCATGGTGCAAAAAAAAAAAAAAAAAGCTAATTAACAAACAGGTCAATACACATGTTCACACATAACACAACCTGCTTACTGAACTTTTTGGATATTATGAGAAAGGTCCAAACACCATACAACATTTTCTAAATTTACACCCATTTAAATCCATACATTTGAAGTGATGTCATGCATGCATGTGTACATTTGAAGTGATGTCATGCGTGCATGTGTACATTTTAAGTGATGTCATGCATGCATGTGTGCATTTGAAGTGATGTCATGCGTGCATGTGTACATTTTAAGTGATGTCATGCATGCATGTGTACATTTGAAGTGATGTCATGCATGCATGTGTACATTTGAAGTGATGTCATGCATGCATGTGTACATTTGAAGTGATGTCATGCATGCATGTGTACATTTGAAGTGATGTCATGCATGCATGTGTACATTTGAAGTGATGTCATGCATGCATGTGTACATTTGAAGTGATGTCATGCATGCATGTGTACATTTGAAGTGATGTCATGCATGCATGTGTACATTTGAAGTGATGTCATGCATGCATGTGTACATTTGAAGTGATGTCATGCATGCATGTGTACATTTGAAGTGATGTCATGCATGCATGTGTACATTTGAAGTGATGTCATGCATGCATGTGTACATTTGAAGTGATGTCATGCGTGCATGTGTACATTTGAAGTGATGTCATGCGTGCATGTGTACATTTGAAGTGATGTCATGCATGCATGTGTACATTTGAAGTGATGTCATGCATGCATGTGTACATTTGAAGTGATGTCATGCATGCATGTGTACATTTGAAGTGATGTCATGCGTGCATGTGTACATTTTAAGTGATGTCATGCGTGCATGTGTACATTTGAAGTGATGTCATGCGTGCATGTGTACATTTGAAGTGATGTCATGCATGCATGTGTACATTTGAAGTGATGTCATGCATGCATGTGTACATTTGAAGTGATGTCATGCGTGCATGTGTACATTTTAAGTGATGTCATGCGTGCATGTGTACATTTGAAGTGATGTCATGCGTGCATGTGTACATTTGAAGTGATGTCATGCATGCATGTGTACATTTGAAGTGATGTCATGCATGCATGTGTACATTTGAAGTGATGTCATGCGTGCATGTGTACATTTTAAGTGATGTCATGCGTGCATGTGTACATTTGAAGTGATGTCATGCGTGCATGTGTACATTTGAAGTGATGTCATGCATGCATGTGTACATTTGAAGTGATGTCATGCATGCATGTGTACATTTGAAGTGACCCTGGACGTCCCGCAGAAGAAGGCTCCCCATGTCCTCCGACCCTCCTCTCATCTCACGTGACATTTGACATCCGTCCAAGGTCTGCATTCGTCTGGTCTGTGCGCGTGCGTGCGTGTATGCGTGCGTGTGCGCGATGACTCATCGTTAACGACGCGTCAGTCGTCATGTCCCCCCCCCCCGACTCCCACCGCATAAACAGCGCCAAAACGTCCCGCGTGTTGTCACGTGATGGCGTCGGCGGACACCTACCAGCATCCCAGCACCGCCAGCAGCACCCACGGAGCACGCGTGGCGAACAGCGGCCCCATTTAGACGTCCGGAGGAGGGCGAGTGGAGGACAGTGTGTCCGAATTCCGAGGCTGCAAATCAGCGAGGACTGCAGGAGGGAGAAGGTGCGGCCATGATGGTGCGGCGGAGGGGGGGAGGGAGGAGGGAGGAGGGGGAGGGGAGGAGGGAGCATCCTGCAGTGTCACACTCTAATAATAAAGATGTTACTTTCATCCACTCTTGTTCTCTTTTTCTCTTTCACTGCTGATTATACATAGATGTCTTTCATTTCTGGTTGTTCAATCCACGGCTGAATTCATCAAGAAAAGAAACTATTATTATTATTGTTATTATTATTATTATTATTATTATTATAATGGGCAAGTTAGTGGAAAAAGTAGTGGTATAAAACGGTGCTGATTAAACAGAGCTAAGTTATCTGCAGTGGATTGTAGACAAACAGTCCTCATAAGACTTGAAGAGACACCCGTCAGAGAAGATGGACATAAGTGTACATAATAGTTGTGTTAGCCTACTATCACAATGACTTGAAACATGTTATAAAAGTGTTAGGCAACATGTTCAAAAAGTAGTCACATTATGGATGTGTTCCTGGGAAATGTAGTGACGTCACACAGTATGTACATTATGAAAATACATGATGTATGATACATGATGTATGATACATGATGTGTGATACATGATGTGTGATACATGATGTGTGATACATGATGTGTGATACATGATGTGTGATACATGATGTTTGATACATGTGTGATACATGATGTGTGATACATGATGTGTGATACATGATGTGTGATACGTGATGTGTGATACATGATATATGATACATGATGTATGATACATGATGTGTGATACATGATGTGTGATACATGATGTGTGATACATGATGTGTGATACATGATGTATGATGTGTGATACATGATGGGTGATGTAAGATGTGTGATACATGATGGGTGATACATGATATGTGATACATGATGTGTGATGTAAGATGTGTGATACATGATGTGTGATACATGATATGTGATACATGATGTGTGATACATGATGTGTGATGTAAGATGTGTGATACATGATGTGTGATACATGATGTGTGATATATGATGTGTGATACATGATGTGTGATACATGATATGTGATACATGATGTGTGATGTAAGATGTGTGATACATGATGTGTGATACATGATATGTGATACATGATGTGTGATGTAAGATGTGTGATACATGATGTGTGATACATGATATGTGATACATGATGTGTGATACATGATGTGTGATACATGATGTGTGATACATGATGTGTGATACATGATATGTGATGTATGATGTGTGATACATGTGTGATACATGATGTGTGATACATGATGTGTGATACATGATGTGTGATATATGATGTGTGATACATGTGTGATTCATGATGTGTGATACATGATGTGTGATACATGATGTGTGATACGTGATGTGTGATACATGATATATGATACATGATGTGTGATACATGATGTGTGATACATGATGTGTGATACATGATGTGTGATACATGATGTATGATGTATGATGTGTGATACATGATGTGTGATGTAAGATGTGTGATACATGATGGGTGATACATGATATGTGATACATGATGTGTGATGTAAGATGTGTGATACATGATGTGTGATACATGATATGTGATACATGATGTGTGATACATGATGTGTGATGTAAGCTGTGTGATACATGATGTGTGATACATGATGTGTGATATATGATGTGTGATACATGATGTGTGATACATGATATGTGATACATGATGTGTGATGTAAGATGTGTGATACATGATGTGTGATACATGATATGTGATACATGATGTGTGATGTAAGATGTGTGATACATGATGTGTGATACATGATATGTGATACATGATGTGTGATACATGATGTGTGATACATGATGTGTGATACATGATGTGTGATACATGACGTGTGATACATGATGTGTGATACATGATGTGTGATACATGATGTGTGATACATGATGTGTGATGTATGATGTGTGATACATGTGTGATACATGATGTGTGATACATGATGTGTGATACATGATGTGTGATACGTGATGTGTGATACATGATATATGATACATGATGTGTGATACATGATGTGTGATACATGATGTGTGATACATGATGTATGATGTATGATGTGTGATACATGATGTGTGATGTAAGATGTGTGATACATGATGGGTGATACATGATATGTGATACATGATGTGTGATGTATGATGTGTGATACATGATGTGTGATATGTGATGTGTGATACATGATGTGTGATACATGATGTGTGATACATGATGTGTGATACATGATGTTTGATACATGTGTGATACATGATGTGTGATACATGATGTGTGATACATGATGTGTGATACGTGATGTGTTATACATGATATATGATACATGATGTATGATACATGATGTGTGATACATGATGTGTGATACATGATGTGTGATACATGATGTGTGATACATGATGTATGATGTATGATGTGTGATACATGATGTGTGATGTAAGATGTGTGATACATGATGGGTGATACATGATATGTGATACATGATGTGTGATGTAAGATGTGTGATACATGATGTGTGATACATGATATGTGATACATGATGTGTGATACATGATGTGTGATGTAAGATGTGTGATACATGATGTGTGATATATGATGTGTGATACATGATGTGTGATACATGATATGTGATACATGATGTGTGATGTAAGATGTGTGATACATGATGTGTGATACATGATATGTGATACATGATGTGTGATGTAAGATGTGTGATACATGATGTGTGATACATGATATGTGATACATGATGTGTGATACATGTGTGATACATGATGTGTGATACATGATGTGTGATACATGATATGTGATGTATGATGTGTGATACATGTGTGATACATGATGTGTGATACATGATGTGTGATACATGATGTGTGATATATGATGTGTGATACATGTGTGATACATGATGTGTGATACATGATGTGTGATACGTGATGTGTGATACATGATATATGATACATGATGTGTGATACATGATGTGTGATACATGATGTGTGATACATGATGTGTGATACATGATGTATGATGTATGATGTGTGATACATGATGTGTGATGTAAGATGTGTGATACATGATGGGTGATACATGATATGTGATACATGATGTGTGATGTAAGATGTGTGATACATGATGTGTGATACATGATATGTGATACATGATGTGTGATACATGATGTGTGATGTAAGCTGTGTGATACATGATGTGTGATACATGATGTGTGATATATGATGTGTGATACATGATGTGTGATACATGATATGTGATACATGATGTGTGATGTAAGATGTGTGATACATGATGTGTGATACATGATATGTGATACATGATGTGTGATGTAAGATGTGTGATACATGATGTGTGATACATGATGTGTGATACATGATGTGTGATACATGATGTGTGATACATGATGTGTGATACATGACGTGTGATACATGATGTGTGATACATGATGTGTGATACATGATGTGTGATACATGATATGTGATGTATGATGTGTGATACATGTGTGATACATGATGTGTGATACATGATGTGTGATACGTGATGTGTGATACGTGATGTGTGATACATGATATATGATACATGATGTGTGATACATGATGTGTGATACATGATGTGTGATACATGATGTGTGATACATGATGTATGATGTATGATGTGTGATACATGATGTGTGATGTAAGATGTGTGATACATGATGGGTGATACATGATATGTGATACATGATGTGTGATGTATGATGTGTGATACATGATGTGTGATGTAAGATGTGTGATAATGATGGGTGATACATGATATGTGATACATGATGTGTGATGTAAGATGTGTGATACATGATGTGTGATACATGATATGTGATACATGATGTGTGATACATGATGTGTGATGTAAGATGTGTGATACATGATGTGTGATACATGATGTGTGATATATGATGTGTGATACATGATGTGTGATACATGATATGTGATACATGATGTGTGATGTAAGATGTGTGATACATGATGTGTGATACATGATATGTGATACATGATGTGTGATGTAAGATGTGTGATACATGATGTGTGATACATGTGTGATGTAAGATGTGTGATACATGATGTGTGATACATGACGTGTGATACATGATGTGTGATAGATGATATGTGATGTATGATGTGTGATACATGATGTGTGATGTAAGATGTGTGATACATGATGTGTGATACATGATGTGTGATATATGAATTGTGATACATGATGTGTGATATATGATTTGTGATACATGATGTGTGATACATGATGTGTGATACATGATGTGTGATACATGATGTGTGATACATGATGTGTGATATATGATGTGTGATACATGATGTGTGATACATGATGTGTGATACATGATGTGTGATACATGATGTGTGATACATGATGTGTGATATATGATGTGTGATACATGATGTGTGATACATGATGTGTGATACATGATGTGTGATACATGATGTGTGATACATGATGTGTGATATATGATGTGTGATACATGTGTGATACATGATGTGTGATACATGATGTGTGATATATGATGTGTGATACATGATGTGTGATACATGATGTGTGATGTATGATGTGTGATACATGATGTGTGATGTAAGATGTGTGATACATGATGTGTGATACATGATATGTGATGTATGATGTGTGATACATGATGTGTCATGTAAGATGTGTGATACATGATGTGTGATACATGACGTGTGATACATGATGTGTGATACATGATGTGTGATATATGATGTGTGATACATGATGTGTGATACATGATATGTGATGTATGATGTGTGATACATGATGTGTGATGTAAGATGTGTGATACATGATGTGTGATACATGATGTGTGATATATGATGTGTGATACATGTGTGATACATGATGTGTGATATATGATTTGTGATACATGATGTGTGATACATGATGTGTGATACATGATGTGTGATATATGATGTGTGATACATGATGTGTGATACATGATGTGTGATGTAAGATGTGTGATACATGATGTGTGATACATGATGTGTGATATATGATGTGTGATACATGATGTGTGATATATGATGTGTGATACATGATGTGTGATACATGATGTGTGATATGTGATGTGTGATACATGATGTGTGATACATGATGTGTGATACATGATGTGTGATATATGATGTGTGATACATGATGTGTGATACATGATGTGTGATACATGAAGTGTGATGTAAGATGTGTGATACATGATGTGTGATACATATGTGATGTATGATGTGTGATACATGATGTGTGATGTAAGATGTGTGATACATGATGTGTGATACATGATGTGTGATATATGATGTGTGATACATGATGTGTGATACATGGTGTCTGATATATGATTTGTGATACATGATGTGTGATACATGATGTGTGATACATGATGTGTGATATATGATGTGTGATACATGATGTGTGATATATGATGTGTGATACATGATGTGTGATACATGATGTGTGATACATGATGTGTGATACATGATGTGTGATATATGATTTGTGATACATGATGTGTGATACATGATGTGTGATACATGATGTGTGATACATGATGTGTGATATATGATGTGTGATACATGATGTGTGATACATGATGTGTGATACATGATGTGTGATACATGATGTGTGATATATGATGTGTGATACATGATGTGTGATACATGATGTGTGATGTAAGATGTGTGATACATGATGTGTGATACATGATGTGTGATATATGATGTGTGATACATGATGTGTGATATATGATGTGTGATACATGATGTGTGATACATGATGTGTGATACATGTGTGATACATGATGTGTGATACATGATGTGTGATATATGATGTGTGATACATGATGTGTGATACATGATGTGTGATACATGATATGTGATGTATGATGTGTGATACATGATGTGTGATACATGATGTGTGATACATGATGTTTGATACATGATGTGTGATGTATGATGGGTGATACATGATGTGTGATACATGATGTGTGATACATGATGTGTGGTTTTTGATGTTTGATACATGATGTGTGATACATGATGTATGATGTGTGATACATGATGTGTGATGTATGATGGGTGATATATGATGTTTGATACATGATGTGTGATGTATGATGTGTGATACATGATATGTGATACATGATGTTTAATGTCTGATACATGATGTGTGATACATGATGTGTGATATATGATGCAGCCCTTTGAGACACTAGTGATTTAGGGCTATATAAGTAAACATTGATTGATTGATTGATGTATGATACATGAGGTGTGATGTATGATGTGTGATACATGATGTGTGATATATGTGTGATGTATGATGTGTGATACATGATTTGTGATATATGATGGGTGATGTATAATGTGTGATGGATGATGTTTAATACATGATGTGTGATGTATGATGTATGATGGGTAATGTATAATGTGTGATACATGATGTAAGATACATGATGTGTGATGTATGATGTGTGATACATGATGTGTGATACATGATGTGTGATACATGATGTGTGATGTATGATATGTGATACATGATGTGTGATACATGATGTTAAAATGTGTGATACATGAGGTGTGATACATGATGTGTGATACATGATGTGTGATACATGATGTGTGATACATGATGGGTGATGTAAAATCTGTGATGCATGATGTGTGATATATGATGTGTGGTATATAATGGGTGATGTATAATCTGTGATGTATAATGTGTGATACATGATGTGTGATATATGATGAATGATGTATAATGTGTAATGTATGATGTGTGATACATCAATCAATCAATCAATCAATGTTTACTTATATAGCCCTAATGATATGTTATGTATAATGTGTGATACATGACGTGTGATTCATGATGTGTGATACATGATGTATGATACATGATGTGTGATACATGATGTGTGATACATGATGGGTGATGTAAAATCTGTGATGTATGATGTGTGATATATGATGTGTGATACATGATGTGTGATATATGATGTGTGATACATGATGTGTGATACATGATATGTGATGTATGATGTGTGATACATGATGGGTGATGTAAAATCTGTGATGTATGATGTGTGATATATGATGTGTGATACATGATGTGTGATATATGATGTGTGATACATGATGTGTGATACATGATATGTGATGTATGATGTGTGATACATGATATGTGATGTATGATGTGTGATACATGACGTGTGATTCATGATATGTGATACATGATGGGTGATGTAAAATCTGTGATGTATGATGTGTGATATATGATGTGTGATACATGATGTGTGATATATGATGTGTGATACATGATGTGTGATACATGATGTGTGATACATGATGTGTGATACATGATATGTGATGTATGATGTGTGATACATGATATGTGATGTATGATGTGTGATACATGACGTGTGATTCATGATATGTGATATATAATGGGTGATGTATAATGTGTGATACATGATGGGTGATGTATGATGGGTGATACATGATATGTTATGTATAATCTGTGATGTATGATGTGTGATACATGATATATGATGTGTGATACAGATGTGTGATGTGTGTGTATATATATATTTATATATAAATGCAAATATATATATATGTACATATATATGTATACATATATATGTACATATATACATACATACATATATATATATATATATATATATATATATATAATATACATATATATTTTTTTTTTATTTTTTTTTTTACTCTTTTCCTCACCTATCATAGTTAAATGATTGCATTTGTATATTAAGAAAAATCTTGTTGCAACAAAACCCAGGGTATCTCAGTGTTAAACACTGTGGGCTCCCAATGCAAGGAGACTGGGTTTGAATCCCAATTGGTTTGTTTTTCAACTTAGGCCTAACATTTTGCTCCACCTCAATGATAGTTTACTGCGACATATGTCACGATTACATTAGTGAATGAGCCCGACTACACTTAGAACAAGACCAAGGATACTTCAATGGTTAAGACTGCTACTCAGTAAAGTATGATAGAAGTAGACCAAAATACTGTCAAAATCTTAGCTCATCAAGACCCTGGTTAGCTCAATGGTTAATTCTGCTGATTCTCATGCAGTATTACTGGTTTCAAATCCATACCTTGGAAGAGTATGTTTTTAGTGTCGGCCTGATCATAGTTCACTGATTACATTTGTATATGAGGGAAAATCGAGCCTTGGAGGGACTCAGGGTAGCTCAATGGTCAACACTGTGGGCTCCCAATGCAGGAGTACTGGGTTTGTATCCCAATTGGTTTGGTATTTAACTTAGGTTTAACATTTTGTTCAACCTCAATCATAGTTTACATCCACATGTGTCACGATTACATTAGTGAATGAGCCAGACTACAGATATAGCAAAACTAGGGATAGCTTACTGGTTAAGACTACTGCCTCCCAGTCAGTAAAAGTGGGTTCAAGTCCATAACTAACTTTTTGTTTCACCTATCAGTGGTTAATGATTGCAATTGTATATGAGCGGAAATATTGACTTGATTGGACCCGGAGTAGTTCTACAAGAATCAGGATGGCTCAATGGTTAAGGCTGCTACCTCTCAATCAGTACTACTGGGTTCAAGTCCAAAACCTTCAAGATTTTGTTTTTAGTTTCGCCCTGATCCTAGTTGACTGATTACTTTTGTATATGAGTGAAAACCAATATTAGTAGGACACGGGATAGCTCAATGGTTAAGAGTGTTGCCTGTCACTCAGTACTACTGGGTCCAAATCCACAAGTTGAAATATTTTGTTTTTAGTTTCGCCCTGATCATAGTTGACTGATTACATTTGTATATGAGCGAAAACCAGGTCTTAATGGGATCCAGGAGAGCTCAATGGTCAACACTGTGGGCTCCGAGTACAGAGGTACTGAGTTCAAGTCTGTATGGCGTCAAAACGACATACATTGTGGGGTGTTTCTTCTCCCCCACACAGAGTAATGTTATGTGATACTTGTTTGACTAACATATAGTTGAACAATTAAGTCAGCACTAAATAATAATAAAAAAAAAAAAAATAGTCAAATAGTCAATGATGACACCTCAGGGGTTACGTGAGTGTGTGTGCGTGTGTGTGCGTTTGTGTGCGTGTGTGTGAGAATGAGTGTGTGCGAGTGAGTGTAATTCCTGAGGTGGGGGGGAATAGGAGTAAAAAGTAAATAATCGAGAGCGTTGACCAATGAGCTCTCCTGGGTACAATTAAAAGAAAATAGGTTAATTGGATAAGAAAAAAAAAAGTTAATTAAATACTTATTTTAACAATACAAGTCACAATATAAGTCACCTCAAAGGCACCAGCCAATTTTGTAAATTACATGTCAACCCAACCGGGATTCAAACCCAGCACCATTCAATCTCATTCAACAGTCTTAACCCCTGGACTATCCTGGGTCTTGCAGAGAGAAGATCTTTTTTCATACACTAATGTAATCGAGGACTCCTGCCTCAGTAAAGTATGATGAGAGATAACAAAATACCATCAACCCGAGTGGGGTTTGAACCCAGTAACTTTCATTCCGAGTCAATAGTCGTAACCGCTGGCCTATCCTGGATCTTGAGAACACAAGATTGTAATCCATAAACAAATGTAATCGAGGACTCCTGGCTCAGTTACGTATGATTAGGTGGAACAAAATGCAACCAACCAGAGTGGGTTCGAACCCAATACCTCTCACTCCAAGTCAGCAGTCGTAACCACTGAGCTACCCTTGGTCTTGAGAAGTACAGTTCTTTTTCCATACATTAATGTTATCTACGACCCCTGAATCAGTTACGTATGATTAGGTGGAAAAAAATGCTATCAACTAGAGTGGGACTCGAACCCAGTAATTCTCTTTTCAAGTCAGCTACCTTAACCACTGGACGATCCTCGCTCTTGAGAGAGCAGTTTTTTTTCATACACAAATGCAATTGAGGACTCCTGCCTCAGTAAAGTAGGATGAGAGATAACAAAAAACCATCAACCAGAGTGGGGTTTGAACCCAGTACCTTTCTTTCCGAGTAAACAGTCTTAACCACTGGCCTATCCTGGATATTGAGGAGACTAGATTGTAATCCATACACAAATGTAATCGAGGACTCTTGGCTTAGTAAAGTATGATGAGGTTAAACAAAATGCAACCAACCAGAGTGGGTTCGAACCCAGTACCTCTCATTCCGAGTCAACGGTCGTAACCACTGGCCTACCCTGGAGCTTGAGAAGGCCAGATTTTAATCCATACACAAATGTAATCGAGGACTCCTGGCTCTGTTAAGCATGATGAGGTGGAACAAAATGCTGTCAACTAGAGTGGGATTCGAACCCAGTAATTCTCATTCCAAGTCAGCAGTCTTAACCACTGGACAATCTTGGAACTTGACAGTCATGTTTTTTTTCACACACAAATGCAATTGAGGACTCCTGGGTCAGTAAAGTGTGATGAAGAAGAACAAAACACCATCAACCATAGTGGGGTTTAAACAAAGTAACTCTGATTCCAAATCAGCAGTTTTACCCACTGAGCTATCTTTGGTCTTGTGAAGATCTGATTTCTTTCCATACAAAAATGTTATATATGACCGCTGACTCACAAAAGTGTGATAAGGTAGAATCAAGCACTGCCAAACAGAGTATGGTTCAAATGCAGGAACTTCCGTCGTAAGTCAACATTCTTAACCACTAGGCTATCCTCAGTCTTAGCGACAGTCTGATTTTGTACCATACACGAATGTAATCGAGGAATCCCAGCTCAGTAAAGTATGATGAATTTGAACAAAACACTGTCAACCAAAGCTGAGTTTGAACCCAGTATCTTATATCCCAAGTCAACAGTCATAACCACTGAGCTATCCTCCCTCCAGTTTGTGCGGATCTCTTTCCGTACACAAATGTAATCGACAACCCCTGAGGTGGAAAAAAATACAACCAGATTGAGTGGGGTTTGAACCCAGCACTTTTAACTCCAAGGCAACAGTCTTAACCACTGGACTATCCTCTGTTTGGCAAGGTTTAGATTTATTTCCATACACAAATGTTATCTCTGACCCCTGCTTTACTAAAGTATGATGTGGTTGAAAAAAGTACTGCCAACCGGAGTGTGGCTTGAACCCAGTGCCTTTTGTTCTAATTCTTAACCACTGGGTTATCCTCAGTCTTGGGACACTTTACCCAAAAAAATGTCACCATTTTAAAAGAACAACAAAAAAATGGCAGTATAGTGATAAAATGTTATATGACAAATGTCACCATTTTGCAAATATAAAAAAAGCTTGTTGTGAAAAATGAATTAGAATTCCACTAGAAAAAGGTCACAATTTCACAAGAGAAACATGGAATTTTGGCAGTTTTATTATAGAAGTCGTCATTTTGCTCAACGAAAGTCAAAATTTTACAAGAAAAACTGAACATTTGTGCAATATTATGATAAAAGTTGGAATTTTAATCAATAACAGTTGCAAGTTTACATGACAAGAGTCGTAATTTTACTCGACAAAAGTCCAAATTTTATCAAAAATAAAAAAACTTAAACATTTTGGCAATAATTTAATAATAATAATAATAATCAAAATTTTACTCTGCAAAATTATGACAAAAGTCGTAACTTTACACAAAAATATGTCATGATTTTAAAAGAACAAAAACAATTGGCAATATTGTGATAAAAGTCAGAATTTTATATGACAAATGTCACCATTCTGCATTAGAAAAGTCATCATTTTTTCAGAAAATGTTGCAATGTTACAGAGACAGAAAGAATATGAGAAATTGTTCCCAATTTCATTAGAAAAAAGTCAACACATTGTGAGAAAAAGACTGTGTTTTTGTTTGAAATTGGATCAACACTGTGGTCTCCCAATACAGGGGTACTGGGTTTGAGTCCCAATTGGTTTGTTTTTTAACTTAGGCTTAACATTTAGTTCCACCTTAATGATAGTTTACTGCGACATATTTCACAATTACATTAGTGAATGAGCCAGACTACACTTAGAACAAGACCGAGGATACTTCAATGGTTAAGACTGCTACATCTTGCTCAGTAAAGTATGATAGAAGTAGACCAAAATACTGTCAAAATCTTACTTTATCAAGACCCTGGTTAGCTCAGTGGTTAATTCTGCTGATTGTCGTGCAGTACTACTGGTTTCAAATCCATACCTTGGAAGAGTATGTTTTTAGTGTCGGCCTGATCATAGTTCACTGATTACATTTGTATATGAGCGAAAATCGAGCCTTGGAGGGACTCAGGGTAGCTCAATGGTCAACACTGTGGGCTCCCAATTCAGGGCTACTGGGTTTGTATCCCAATTGGTTTGGTATTTAACTTAGGTTCAACATTTTGTTCAACCTCAATCATAGTTTACAGCCACATATGTCACGATTACATTAGTGAATGAGCCAGACTACAGCTATAGCAAAACTAGGGATAGCTTACTGGTTAAGACTACTGCCTCCCATTCAGTAAAAGTGGGTTCAAGTCCATAACTAGCTTTTTGTTTCACCTATCAATGTTTAATGATTGCAATTGTATATGAGCGGAAATAATGACTCCATTAGACCCGGGGTAGCTCTTCAAGAATCTGGATGGCTCAATGGTTAAGGCTGCTACCTCTCATGCAGCCCTACTGGGTTCAAATCCAAAACCTGGAAGATTTGCGTTTTAGTTTCGCCCTGATCCTAGTTGACTGATTACATTTGTATATGAGCGAAAACCAGACCTTAATGGGACCCAGATTAGCTCAATGGTTAAGAGTGTTGCCTGTCACACAGTACTACTGGGTTCAAATCCACAAGTTGAAAGATTTTGTTTTTAGTTTCGCCCTGATCATAGTTGACTGATTACATTTGTATATGAGCGAAAACCAAACTTTGACGGGACTCAGGATAGCTCAATGGTCAACACTGTGGGCTCCCAATGCAGAGGTACTGGGTTTGTATCCCAATTGGTTTGGTATTTAACTTAGGTTCAACATTTTGTTCAACCTCAATCATAGTTTACTGCAAGAGGTGTCACGATTACATTAGTGAATGAGCCAGACTACAGCTATAGCATAACTGGGGATAACTTACTGGTTAAGACTACTGCCTCCCAGTCATTAAAAATGGGTTCAAGTCCATAACTAATTTTTTGTTTCACCTATCAGTGGTTAATGATTGCAATTGTATATGAGCGGAAATAATGAATGGATTGGACCCGGAGTAGTTCTACAAGAATCAGGATGGCTCAATGGTTAAGGCTGCCACCTCACATGCAGTCCTACTGGGTTCAAATCCGAAACCAGGAAGATTTTGTTTTTAGTTTCTCCCTGATCCTAGTTGACTGATTACATTTGTATATGAGCGAAAACCAAATCTTGGCAGGCCTCAGGATAGCTCAATGGTTAAGAGTGCAGCCTGTCACACAGTACTACTGGGTACAAATCCTCAACTTGAAATATTTTGTTTTTAGTTTCGCCCTGATCATAGTTGACTTATTGCATTTGTATATGAGCGGAAACCAGATTTCAACGGGAACCAGGATAGCTGAATGGTCAACACTGTGGGCTCCTAATACAGAGGTACTGAGTTCAAATCCCATACAGGGACTCAGTAATTTGGCTGTATGGCGTCAAAACGACATAGATTGTGGGGTGTTTCTTCTCCCCCACACAGAGTAATGTTATGTGCTACTTGTTTGACTAACATATAGTTGAACAATTAAATCAAAACTAAATAATTAAAAAAAAAAAAAAAAAAAAAAAGTCAAATAGTAAATGATGACACCTCAGGGGTTACCTGTGTGTGTGTGTGTGTGTGTGAGAATGAGTGTGTGCGAGTGAGTGTAATTCCTGAGGTGGGGGGGAATAGGAGTAAAAAGTAAATAATCGAGAGCGTTGACCAATGAGCTCTCCTGGGTACAATTAAAAGAAAATAGGTTAATTGGATAAGAAAAAAAAAGTTAATTAAATACTTATTTTAACCTTACAAGTCACAATATATGTCACCTCAAAGGCACCAGCCAATTTTGAAAATTACATGTCAACCCAACCGGGATTCGAACCCAGCATCATTCAATCTGATTCAACAGTCTTAACCACTGGACTATCCTGGTTCTTGTGAAGAGAAGATTTTTTTTTCATACACAAATGTAATCGAGGACTCCTGCCTCAGTAGAGTAAGATGAGAGATAACAAAATACCATCAACCCGAGTGGGGTTTGAACCCAGTAACTTTCATTCCGAGTCAATAGTCGTAACCGCTGGCCTATCCTGGATCTTGAGAAGACAAGATTGTAATCCATAAACAAATGTAATCGAGGACTCCTGGCTCAGTTACGTATGATTAGGTGGAACAAAATGCAACCAACCAGAGTGGGTTCGAACCCAATACCTCTCATTCCAAGTCAGCAGTCGTAACCACTGAGCTACACTTGGTCTTGAGAAGTACAGTTCTTTTTCCATACATTAATGTTATCTACGACCCCTGGCTCAGTTACGTATGATTAGGTGGAACAAAATGCTATCAACTAGAGTGGGACTCGAACCCAGTAATTCTCTTTTCAAGTCAGCTACCTTAACCACTGGACGATCCTGGCTCTTGAGAGTCCAGTTTTTTTTCATACCCAAATGCAATTGAGGACTCCTGCCTCAGTAAAGTAGGATGAGAGATAACAAAATACCATCAACCAGAGTGGGGTTTGAACCCAGTACCTTTCTTTCCGAGTAAACAGTCTTAACCACTGGCCTATCCTGGATATTGAGGAGACTAGATTGTAATCCATACACAAATGTAATCGAGGACTCCTGGCTTAGTAAAGTATGATGAGGTTAAACAAAATGCAACCAGCCAGAGTGGGTTCGAACCCAGAACCTCTCATTCCGAGTCAACAGTCGTAACCGCTGGCCTACCCTGGAGCTTTGAGAAGGCCAGATTTTAATCCATGCACAAATGTAATCGAGGACTCCTGGCTCTGTTAAGCATGATGAGGTGGAACAAAATGCTGTCAACTAGAGTGGGATTCGAACCCAGTAATTCTCATTCCAAGTCAGCAGTCTTAACCACTGCACAATCTTGGAACTTGACAGTCATGTTTTTTTTCATACACAAATGCAATTGAGGACTCCTGGGTCAGTAAAGTGTGATAAAGAAGAACAAAACACCATCAACCATAGTGGGGTTTAAACAAAGTAACTCTGATTCCAAATCAGCAGTTTTACCCACTGAGCTATCTTTGGTCTTGTGAAGATCTGATTTTTTTCCATACAAAAATGTTATATATGACCCCTGACTCACAAAAGTGTGATAAGGTAGAATCAAGCACTGCCAAACAGAGTATGGTTCAAATGCAGGAACTTTCGTTGTAAGTCAACAGTCTTAACCACTAGGCTATCCTCAGTCTTAGCGACAGTCTGATTTTGTACCATACACGAATGTAATCGAGGACTCCCGGCTCAGTAAAGTATGATGAATTTGAACAAAACACTGTCAACCAGAGCAGAGTTTGAACCCAGTTTCTTTTATCCCAAGTCAACAGTCATAACCACTGAGCTATCCTCCCTCCAGTTTGTGCGGATTTCTTTCCATACACAAATGTAATCGACAACCCCTGAGGTGGAAAAAAATACAACCAGATGGAGTGGGGTTTGAACCCAGTACTTTTAACTCCAAGGTAACAGTCTTAACCACTGGACTATCCTCTGTATGGCAGGGTTTAGATTTATTTCCATACACAAATGTTATCTCTGACCCCTGCTTTACTAAAGTATGATGTGGTTGAAAAAAGTACTGCCAACTGGAGTGTGGCTTGAACCCAGTGCCTTTTGTTCTAATTCTTAACCACTGGGTTATCCTCAGTCTTGGGACACTTTACCCAAAAAAATGTCACCATTTTAAAAGAACAACAAAAAAAATGGCAGTATAGTGATAAAATGTTATATGACAAATGTCACCATTTTGCAAATATAAAAAAAGCTTGTTGTAAAAAATGAATTAGAATTCCACTAGAAAAAGGTCACAATTTCACTAGAGAAACATGGAATTTTGGCAGTTTTATTATAGAAGTCGTCATTTTGCTAAACGAAAGTCAAAATTTTACAAGAAAAACTGAACATTTGTGCAATATTATGATAAAAGTTGGAATTTTAATCAATAACAGTTGCAAGTTTACAAGACAAGAGTCGTAATTTTACTCGACAAAAGTCCAAATTTTATCAAAAATAAAAAAACTTAAACATTTTGGCAATAATTTAATAATAATAATCAGAATTTTACTCTGCAAAATTATGACAAAAGTCATAACTTTACACAAAAATATGTCATGATTTTAAAAGAACAAAAACAATTGGCAATATTGTGATAAAAGTCAGAATTTTATATGACAAATGTCACCATTCTGCATTAGAAAAGTCATCATTTTTTCAGAAAATGTTGCAATATTACAGAGACAGAAAGAATATGAGAAATTGTTCCCAATTTCATTAGAAAAAAGTCAACACATTGTGAGAAAAAGACTGCGTTTTTGTTTGAAATTGGATCAACACTGTGGGCTCCCAATACAGGGGTACTGGGTTTGAGTCCCAATTGGTTTGTTTTTTAACTTAGACTTAACATTTAGTTCCACCTTAATGATAGTTTACTGCGACATATTTCACGATTACATTAGTGAATGAGCCAGACTACACTTAGAACAAGACTGAGGATACTTCAATGGTTAAGACTGCTACATCTTGCTCAGTAAAGTATGATAGAAGTAGACCAAAATACTGTCAAAATATTATCTCATCAAGACCCTGGTTAGCTCAGTGGTTAATTCTGCTGATTCTCATGCAGTACTACTGGTTTCAAATCCATACCTTGGAAGAGTATGTTTTTAGTGTCGGCCTGATCATAGTTCACTGATTACATTTGTATATGAGCGAAAATCGAGCCTTGGAGGTACTCAGGGTAGCTCAATGGTCAACACTGTGGGCTCCCAATGCAGGGCTACTGGGTTTGTATCCCAATTGGTTTGGTATTTAACTTAGGTTCAACATTTTGTTCAACTTCAATCATAGTATACATCCACATATGTCACGATTACATTAGTGAATGAGCCAGACTAGAGCTATAGCATAACTGGGGATAGCTTACTGGTTAAGACTACTGCCTCCCAGTCATTAAAAATGGGTTCAAGTCCATAACTAGCTTTTTGTTTCACCTATCAATGTTTAATGATTGCAATTGTATATGAGCGGAAATATTGACTGGATTGGACCCGGAGTAGTTCTACAAGAATCAGGATGGCTCAATGGTTAAGGAAATCACCTCACATGCTGTCCTACTGGGTTCAAATCCGAAACCAGTAAGATTTTGTTTTTAGTTTCTCCCTGATCCTAGTTGACTGATTACATTTGTGTATGAGCGAAAACCAAATCTTAGCAGATCTCAGGATAGCTCAATGGTTAAGAGTGCTGTCTGTCACACAGTACTACTGGGTACAAATCCACAACTTGAAGGATTTTGTTTTTGATTTCGCCCTGATCATAGTTGACTGATAACATTTGTATATGAGCGAAAACCATATTTCAACGGGACCCAGGATAGCTAAATGGTCAACACTGTGGGCTCCTAATACAGAGGTACTGAGTTCAAATCCCATACAGGGACTCAGTAATTTGGCTGTATGGCGTCAAAACGACATACATTGTGGGGTGTTTCTTCTCCCCCACACAGAGTAATGTTATGTGCTACTTGTTTGACTAACATATAGTTGAACAATTAAATAAAAAATAAAAAAATAAATAGTCAAATAGTCAATGATGACACCTCAGGGGTTACCTGTGTGTGAGTGAGTGAGTGAGTGTGTGTGTGTGTGTGTGTGTGTGTGAGAATGAGTGTGTGCGAGTGAGTTTAATTCCTGAGGTGGGTGGGAATAGGAGTAAAAAGTAAATAATCGAGAGCGTTGACCAATGAGCTCTCCTGGGTACAATTAAAAGAAAATAGGTTAATTGGATAAGAAAAAAAAAAGTTAATTAAATACTTATTTTAACATTACAAGTCACAATATATGTCACCTCAAAGATACCTGCCAATTTTGTAAATTACATGTCAACCAAACCGGGATTCGAACCCAGCACCATTCAATCTAATTCAACAGTCTTAACCACTGGACTATCCTGGGTCTTGTAGAGAGTAGATTTTTTTTCATACACAAATGTAATCGAGGACTCCTGCCTCAGTAAAGTAAGATGAGAGATAACAAAATACCACCAACCAGAGTGGGGTTTGAACCCAGTAACTTTCATTCCGAGTCAACAGTCGTAACCACTGGCCTATCCTGGATCCTGAGAAGAGCAGATTGTAATCCATACACAAATGTAATCGAGGACTCCTGCCTCAGTAAAGTATGATGAGAGAGAACAATATACCATCAACCCAAAGGGGGTTTGAACCCAGTAACTTTCATTCCGAGTTAATAGTCGTAACCGCTGGCCTATCCTGGATCTTGAGAAGGCAAGATTGTAATCCATAAACAAATGTAATCGAGGACTCCTGGCTCAGTTACGTATGATTAGGTGGAACAAAATGCTGTCAACTAGAGTGGGATTCGATCCCAGTATTTCTCATTCCAAGTCAACAGTCTTAACCACTGGACAATCTTGGCACTTGACAGTTAAATTTTTTTTCATACACAAATACAATTGAGGACGCCTGGGTCAGTAAAGTGTGATAAAGAAGAACAGAAGACCATCAACCATAGTGGGGTTTGAACAAAGTACCTCTTATTCCAAATCAGCAGTCTTACCCACTGAGCTATCTTTATTCTTGTGAAGGTCTGATATATTTCCATACAAAAAAATGTTATCTATGACCCCTGACTCACAAAAGTGTGATGAGGTAGAATCAAGCACTGCCAAACAGGAACTTTCGTCATAAGTCAACAGTCTTAACCACTGGGCTATCCTCAGTCTTAGTGACAGTCTGATTTTGTACCATACACGAATGTATTCGAGGACTCCCGGCTCAGTAAAGTATGATGAATTTGAACAAAACACTGTCAACCAGAGCTGAGTTTGAACCCAGTATCTTTTATCCCAAGTCAACAGTCATAACCACTGATTTCTTTCCATACACAAATGTAATCGACGACCCCTGACATGGAAAAAAAAATACAATCAGATGGAGTGGGGCTCGCACCCAGTACCTTTAACTCCAAGGCAACAGTCTTAACCACTGGACTATCCTCTGTCTGGTAAAGTTTGGATTTATTTCCATACACAAATGTTATCTCTGACCCCTGCTTTACTAAAGTATGATGTGGTTGAAAAAAGTACTGCCAACCGGAGTGTGGCTTGAACCCAGTGCCTTTTGTTCTAATTCTTAACCACTGGGTTATCCTCAGTCTTGGGACACTTTACCCAAAAGAATGTCACCATTTTAAAAGAACAACAAAAAAATGGCAGTATAGTGATAAAATGTTATATGACAAATGTCACCATTTTGCAAATATAAAAAAAGCTTGTTGTGAAAAATGAATTAGAATTCCAGTAGAAAAAGGTCACAATTTCACAAGAGAAACATGGAATTTTGGCAGTTTTATTATAGAAGTCGTCATTTTGCTCAACGAAAGTCAAAATTTTACAAGAAAAACTGAACATTTTTGCAAAATTATGATAAAAGTTGGAATTTTAATCAATAACAGTTGCAAGTTTACAAGACAAGAGTCGTAATTTTACTCGACAAAAGTCACATTTTTATCAAAAATAAAAAAACTTAAACATTTTGGCAATAATTTAATAATAATAATACTAATCAGAATTTTACTCAAGAAAATTATGACAAAAGTCGTAACTTTACACAAAAAATGTCATGATTCTAAAAGAACAAAAACAATTGGCAATATTGTGATAAAAGTCAGAATTTTATATGACAAATGTCACCATTCTGCATTAGAAAAGTAATCATTTTTTCAGAAAATGTTGCAATATTACAGAGACAGAAAGAATATGAGAAATTGTTCCCAATTTCATTAGAAAAAAGTCAACACATTGTCAGAAAAAGACTGCGTTTTTGTTTGAAATTGTTTTTTAATCTTCATTATTGACTTCAAGTTATTACAGTATGTCTCTATACACATATTTATTTATTTTAATTCATTTAGGCCAAAGGGGGTGCATTTCAATTTATTACACACACTTGTTATTTCATATGTTGACCAGAGGGGGAGCACTTTTAAGAGCGACACACCGTCAATTTGAAGAATCCCTCCTTTTTGGGACCACCCTCATGTCGATGATGTCACCAGCAGGGTGCAAATGATATCTCTAGTTTTTGTTTTTTGTAACCTGCTTAAGACCGAAGACAAAGGAGTCAGGGACCACAGATGTCACCTGTGTCGCACTTTGTACAACCCAGCTGTACAAGCAACTGTTAATGCACTATAGTCTTATCTAGCATGTCTGATACATGATGTCTGATACATGATGTCTGATACATGATGTCTGATACATGATGTGTGATACATGAGGTCTGATACATGATGCGTGATACATGATGTGTGATACATGATGTGTGATATGTGATGTGTGATACATGATGTGTGATACATGATGTGTGATGTATGATATGTGATACATGATGTGTGATACATGATTTGTGATACATATATATATATATATATATCAAGTTTTTTGTTTCACCTATCATGGTTTAATGATCGCATTTGTATATGAGCAAAAATCATGTCCTGAAGGGACCCAGGGTAGCTCAATGGTCAACACTGTGGCCTCCCAACGCAGGGGTACTGGGTTTGAATCCCAATTGGTTTGATATGTAACTTACATTCAAAATGATGTCCAACCTCTTGCATAGTTTACAACATGTGTCATGATTACATTAGTGAATGAGCCAGACTACAAACACAAAAAGATTGAGGATAGCTTAATGTTTAAGACTGCTTCCTTTCAGTCGGTAAAACTCTTTTCAAATCCATAACTTGGACTAGCTAGTTTTTTGTTTCACCTATCATCGTTAGATGATTGCATTTGTATATTAATAAGAATCCTAACATAACAAAACCCAGGATAGCTCAATGGTTATGAATTCTGCCTGACACTCAGTACTACTAGGTTCAAATCAATGACTTGGAGTATATTTTTTTCTGTTTCAACTCTATCATATTTTAATGATTACATTTGTTTATGAGATAAAATCAAGACCTAATGGCTGTCATAATAGCTCAATTGTTAAGACTGCTCCCTTTCACTCAAATCCATAACTTGGTCTACCTAGTTCTTGTTTCACCTATCATAGTTTGATGATTGCATTTGTATATTATTGAAAATCATTTTTCAATAACAAACAGGATGGCTCAATGGTTAAGACCGCTGCTTCTCACGCAGTACAACTAGGTTCAAATCCTGGTTTTTGAGAGCTCTTGCTTTTTGTTTCTCCTAGATCCATCCATCCATCCATCATCTTCCGCTTATCCGAGGTCGGGTCGCGGGGGCAACAGCCTAAGCAGGGAAACCCAGACTTCCCTCTCCCCAGCCACTTCGTCTAGCTCTTCCCGGGGGATCCCGAGGCGTTCCCAGGCCAGCCGGGAGACATAGTCTTCCCAACGTGTCCTGGGTCTTCCCCGTGGCCTCCTACCGGTTGGACGTGCCCTAAACACCTCCCTAGGGAGGCGTTCGGGTGGCATCCTGACCAGATGCCCGAACCACCTCATCTGGCTCCTCTCGATGTGAAGGAGCAGCGGCTTTACTTTGAGTCCCTCCCGGATGGCAGAGCTTCTCACCCTATCTCTAAGGGAGAGCCCCGCCACACGGCGGAGGAAACTCATTTCGGCCGCTTGTACCCGTGATCTTATCCTTTCGGTCATGACCCAAAGCTCATGACCATAGGTGAGGATGGGAACGTAGATCGACCGGTAAATTGAGAGCTTTGCCTTCCGGCTCAGCTCCTTCTTCACCACAACGGATCGGTACAACGTCTGCATTACTGAAGATCCTAGATCATAGTTTACTGATTATATTTGTACATGAGAAAAATCATGTCTTTAAGGGATCCAGGGTAGCTCAATGGTCAACACTGTGGGCTCCCAATACAGGGGTACTCGGTTTGAATCCCAATTGGTCTGATATGTAACTCAGGTTCAACATTTTTTTCAACCTCAATCATAGTTTACGGCGACATATGTCAAGATTACATTAGTGAATGAGCCAGACTACAGATATAGCAAGACTATAGCTTAATGGTAAAGACTGCTACCTCCCAGTCAGTGAAAGTGGGTTCAAGTCCATAACCAGCTTTTTGTTTCACCTATCAAAGATTAATGATTACAATTGTACATGAGCGAAAATAATTACTCCATTGGACCCGGGTATCTCTACAAGAATCAGAATGGCTCAATGGTTAAGAGTGCTGTCTGTCATACAGTACTACTGGGTTCGAATCTACAACTCGGAAGATTTAGTTTTTAGTTCCGCCCTGATCCTAGTTGACTGATAACATTTGTATATGAACGGAAACCAATCCTTAATAGGACTCAGGATAGCTCAATGGTTGAGGGTGCTGTCTGTCACACAGTACTACTTGGTTCAAATCCACAACTTGAGGGATTTTGTTTTTAATTTCGCCCTGATCATAGTTGACTGATTAAATTTGTATATGAGCGAAAACCACATCTTAGCAGGTCTCAGGATAGCTCAATGGTTAAGAGTGCAGCCTGTCACACACTACTACTGGGTTCAAATCCACAACTTGAGGTATTTAGTTTTTAGTTTCGCCCTGATCATAGTTGACTGATTACATTTGTATATGAGCGAAAACCAAATCTTAATGGGACCAAGGATAGCTCAATGGTCAACACTGTGGGCTCCGGATATAGAGGTACTGAGTTCAAATCCCATACAGGGACTCAGTAATTTGGCTGTATGGCGTCAAAACGACATACATTGTGGGGTGTTTCTTCTCCCCCACACAGAGTAATGTTATGTGCTACTTGTTTGACTAACATATAGTTGAACAATTAAGTCAGCACTAAATAATAAAAAATAAAAAAATAAAATAGTCAATGATGACACCTCAGGGGTTACCTGTGTGTGTGTGTGCGAGTGTGTGTGAGAATAAGTGTGTGCGAGTGAGTGTAATTCCTGAGGTGGGGGGGAATAGGAGTAAAGAGTTAATAATAAAGAGCGTTGACCAATGAGCTTTCCTGGGTACAATTAAAAGAAAATAGGTTAATTGGATAAGAAAAAAAAAGTTAATTAAATAATAACATCACATGAGAGAGGTGACAGTCACAATATATGTCACCTTGAAACCTCCAACCAGTTTTGTAAATTACATGTCAACCCAACCAGGATTCGAACCCAGCACCCCTCAACCTGAGTCAACAGCCTTAACCACTGGACTATTTGGGTCTTGTGGAATTCCGTTTTTTTTTCATACACAAATGTAATCGAGGACTTCTGGCTCAGTAAAGTATCACGAGGTAGAACAAAATACCATCAACCAGAGTGGGTTCGAACCCAGTACCTCTCATTCCAAGTGAGCGGTCTTAACCACTGAGCTATCCTTGGTCTTGTGAAGGATGTTTTTTTCCCATACACAAATGTTATCTACGACCCATGGCTCAGTAAAGTATGATGAGGTTGAACAAAATACAATCAACCAGAGTGGGTTCGAACCCAGTACCTCTCAATCCAAGTCAGCAGTCGTACCCACTGAGCTAACCTTGGTCTTGTGAAAAGAAGTTCTTTTTCCATACACTAATGTTATCTACGACCCCTGGCTCAGTTAAGTATGATGAGGTTGAACAAAATCCAATCAATCACAGTGGGGTTTGAACACAGTACCTCTCATTCCGAGTCAGCAGTCTTAACCACTGAGCTATCCTTGGTCTTGTGAAGAGCAGTTTTTTTTTCCATACATAAATGTTATCTATGACCCCTGGCTCAGTTAAGTATGATAAGGTTGAACAAAATCCCTTCAACCAGAGTGGGGTTTGAAACCAGTACCTCTCATTCCAAGTCACCAGTCTTAACCACTTGGCTGTCCTTGGTCTTGTCAAGATTGTTTTTTTTTTTCATACACAAATGTTATCTATGACCCATGGCTCCGTAAAGTATGATGAGGTTGAACAAAATATCATCGACTAGAGTGAGTTCGAACACAATACCTCTCATTCCAAGTCAGCAGTCTTAACCACTGAGCTATCCTTGGTCTTGTGAAAACCATTTTTTTTTCCATACACAAATGTTATCTACGACCCTTGGCTCACTAAAGTATGATGAGGTTGAACAAAATACTGCAAACTGGAGCGCGGTTCGAAATCAGTAGCATCGGCTCTTATTCAACAGTCTTAACCACTGGGCTATCGTTGGTCTTGTGAAGAGTGGATTTTTTTTTCATACACAAATGTTATCTACGACCCCTGGCTCATTAAATTATGATGAGGTCCAACTAAATGCCTTCAACCAGAGTAGGGTTTAGAACCCAGGACCTTTCATTCCAAGTCAACAGTCTTAACCACTGGGCCATTGATTATGTTCGTTGTAGCTTTAGTTCCATGCACAAATGTAATCTAGACACTTACATCAAATGTCATCTGCATTATAACACCTATAAAAGTCTTTAAATTTTTTGTGGCTCCAGACCGATCACTAAAAGCCACAGGAAGCAAATTGATGATTTAAAAAAAAAAAAAATTTAAACACAAATAAAATACTAGACTTGGTGTCATTTTTCTTTGTTTGTTTTATTGGATAACAACAACACAGCATTGAAATCGGTGAGAGTCAAAAAAACAGAAACACGCATTTCACCGACATTTTTTTACATATTTGATCATACAGGATCAGGTGTACAGTGTTCTTAAATAATGGGGTTTAAAAAAAAAAAGTGTGATTCCCAATACAAACTGTATTTTTGTTATTAAAAACATTTGCATGTAAATAAAATAAGGAATGAGGGGGAAAATGCGGGTTAGTTTGAAACATTAAAGATGCTAAAATGCAAAATGTCAATTATATATATTATTATCTCTTTTATATTGAGCTCATTTTATTTGTTCAATATAGAATAAAAACAGATAAAAAAAACAAACAAGCTAAATCGCGAGTTAACATATTTATACATATATAATAATTAAACTACATCACAAAAAGACACATGGACATTTTTTTTTTGACACACAGGTCTCACAAGTCATTTAAAGTGTGTTAAAAAAATACAACAACTAAGTTGTAGAAACTATTCAGTCGTGTACATGAAGAAGTCCATGTTCTGGAAAGGCAAATAACTTGTCTTTTGCGTGCTTGTTGTGATGCACCACAATAGTTGAGGCGAGGAAAAGAAAGACTGAATCGAGAGGAAACAATTCACCAAAAAGACAAGAGAGAAGGTAGAAGAGGTCAATATCGAGATTGTGCGGCGACGACAAACACATTTGGCACAAATGTGACAAAAAGTCAGGGACTCCACACAGGGCCGCCCCTTCTTATGCAAATGAATTAATTTTTTTCATTCCTAGTCCCTTCCTGCTCTGTTACCGCTAAGAATAGGACGCGAAATGTCCTCGCGTGTTTGCATTGTTCACAGTGACTCGCTGGGCTGGTGTTAGGAACATATGATAAATATTTGAATTACCTTAAAAAACATTTAAAAACCTTTTATTTAAAATTGTTATTTAAATATTTTAAAAATATTTGGAAAAAAAAAAGATATAATTTTTTCCCCCCTCACAAATTTGTTTTAGTACAAAACATCAAATTGTAGTCAAGTTTTGTTAAAAAGGTATAAAAAACATTTTATATTTAAAGAAAAAATAAAAAGTGTGAAAATATTATTTTGCCACCAAACAGACCTCAAATTTAAATTAAAGTGGCCCTAATTTACGCAAGGGCGGCCATGACTAGGGAAGATACACAATATCCGTTGAGTGTTTCCTTGCCCTGATGTGGGATTTGAGCCCAGGATGTGGTTGTGGCTTGTGCAGCCCATTGAGACACTCGTGATTTAGGACTATATTAGTAAACATTGATTGATTGACAACATACTTAGTATTAGACATGAGACATTGGCATTACATTGATACACAGAATTGTTCAGAGATAGAGGGGAGGTGACACAGAGACTTGATCACTTACTAAAGATCTCATACTTGTGTTGTGTGTGCAGATATCTGCTGACAGTGCAGTCCATGTGAATGTAGACACATGTAAATATAGATCCATGTAAATGTAGACACATGTAAATATAGATCCATGTGAAAGTAGACACATGTGAATGTAGATCAATGTGAAACTAGATAAAGCACACTCAGAATCACAGCAAGAGGATATTTTTCCAGAATTAATTACTAAAAAATGTTAAGTTTCCCACTAAAACATATTCAAAACAAACGTTGGCCTTGACAATCATTGTAAGGTACATTTTATGTTGTTTTAAGCATCTGTAAAAAAAAAAAAAAATGTATATATATATATATATATATATACATATATACACATATATATATATATATATATATATATATATATATATATATATATATATATATATATATATATATATATATATAAAGGGAAACCTGTGAAAAAGGTTTGTAGGGATGATATACCTGCTGTGTTTTTTTCCTGACCCAACGTATGTATATATATATACATATACATATATATATATATATATATATATATATATATATATGCGTGTGTGTGTGTGTGTGTATATATATATTTATATCTGTATATACATATATATACCTATATATGTATATACATATGTATGTATGTATGTGTATATATGTATGTATATATATGAATATGTAAATATAAATATATATGGATGTATATATATGTGTGTGTGTGTGTGTGTGTATTTACTGTATCTATACATATATGAATGCGCACATATTTCTATATAAAATGTGTGTATATATGTGTATATGTATACACACATATATACATATATGTATATATGTGTATATATACACACATATAAATATATGTGTGTATATATACATATATGTTTATATATACACATAAATATACACACAAACATATATACACACATATACACATGTATACGTATTTACATATATATATGTGTATATATGTATATGTTTGTGTATATATACACACATACATGTTTATATATATATATACATATATACAAACTTTTATATATGTGCATATGTACACACACACACACATATATATATATATATTCATATATATAAATATTTTAATATGTAAATATGTGTGTATATATGTGTGTTTGTACACACACACACATATATATATATATATTCACATATAAATATTTACATAGAGTTTTGAAATATTTTTAAAAACAAGAAATCTGAACATGAGTTTGAATTGAATTTGCTAAGTGAATATTATTATTATCAAAGTTAATAATCCAGCCTGCATGTAACATTTTGACAAATTCTCACAAATTATTGTACTTCTTAATTATTCCACCCTGGAAAAAAAAAATATTACAGAAGGGAAGGGATTGGTATGGCCACATTCTCGAGAGAAAGGTGCATTTTGGAATGCAGTCTGCTGAAAATGATGGAAAGCGCCACTCTGTGGTCAAACTTGGAATTGCCACAAAATGCATTTTCAGATATTCAACACTCTACTGCCGTCTGTTGGACGAAGTGGATTTTTTTGGACACGTTTCCTGTGTCAGGTAAACCGCGACAAATGGGGCCATACGAATGACATTCCTACTGCATGTGTACCAGTAGTCAGTTATGAGTATAACAGCAAGTATTGTACGGTAGTTGGTAATGCTGACCCATGTGTTTGAGCAGCTGTTGGATTGTAAAAGTAAGTAGAAAATCCTGATCATCTTTTGGGAAGGAGTCCCCGAGGATCATTTGACATGCTCCCCGTCTTTAATGACCAGATCTCTGTTCAAGTAGGTGGCCCAGTAGACCAGGTTGAAGCTCCCAAACAGCACCGGGAACATGATGCGGGAGATTCGGTCGATCTTGCTGACGCTATTGAAGGTTTTCTTGTTGTGCTCGGGTCTCTTCTCCGACGAGGAAGCCTTGTTGGGATCGCCGGCGGCACACTTGGAGATTGTCGGCAGCGTGGAGTCCTTGGTGATGTTGGGGGCATAGTTGGCCACGGCCACGGCGTAGGCGTTGTTCTTCTTCACCACAGAGGATTCTTTTTTCTACGAGGTCAAACAATACTTCCGTAAATATTGGTACCTAGTGTGTGAATGTTGTCTGTCTATCTGTGTTGACCCTGGGATGAGGTGGCGACTTGTCCAGGGTGTATACCGCCCACCGCCCGTGTGCAGCTGGCATAGGCACCAGCACCCCCCGCGAACTCATAAGGGACAAGCGATAGAAAAAGGATGGATGGATGGACTTTGTGGTTGTAATGCATGTCTCTGGAGTAGCAAGCACATCAGACTCCAGAAGCTTCCCAACTGGCCTTCATTAAACTCCATTATCCTCTGATGCCTTCTAAAAAAAGAAGAGTGTGTCAGTCGTACCTTGTCATTGACCACGCTCTTCCCATCCCAGGCCCAGCCCCGCTTGGTGAAGTAGTTGACCGTGGCAAATTCAATGAGGGCCGAGAAGACAAATGCGTAGCACACAGCAATGAACCAGTCCATGGCTGTTGCATAGGCCACCTTGGGCAGGGAGTTGCGGGCACTGATACTAAGAGTTGTCATTGTCAGCACCGTTGTTACGCCTGCAATGAAGAGAGAAACATATATCACTATCAACCATGGCTGTAACTTTGGGCTGAAATGGTTTGGGAGTGTTTGAGTTATTAAGGTTACACCCGATCACTTCTCATACTCACAACATCACAACTCAAGGAAGAAGCAGCTACAATCACAGATAACGGTGTTCACTTTCTATGTTGAATGTACACAACTTGTATGAGCTAAGAATGTCAGACCCCCGGACAAGACAGAATCAGAATCAGAAACACTTTCATAATCCCCGAGGGGAAATTAAGATTTTCAGCGCAATCCCATTCAAGATCGGACAAACATTACAGGGAGACAGAACAGGATTGCTGACGGGTCTCCCAACTTGCGGTGCCCCTTACAAAAAAGGGGAGAAACTGGTAAACGCTATAGAGTTTTTTTCCCCTTGGCCTCAGTGTGGACCCCCTCTCTATGGGCCCACGCTTAGACTGATTTTTTTTTCCTGCCTCCCCACACCAACATTTACCTGTTCCTCCCCTTTTTTGTAAGGGGTGCCAGAAGTTGGCAGACCCGTTAGCGATCCTGTTCTGTCTCCCTGTAATGTTTGATCCTGTTCTGTCTCCCTGTAATGTTTGATCCTGTTCTGTCTCCCTGTAATGCTTGATCCTGTTCTGTCTCTCTGTAATGTTTGATCCTGTTCTGTCTCCCTGTAATGTTTGATCCTGTTCTGTCTCCCTGTAATGTTTGATCCTGTTCTGTCTCCCTTTGATGTTTGATCCTGTTCTGTCTCCTTGTAATGTTTGATCCTGTTCTGTCTCCCTGTAATGTTTAATCCTGTTCTGTCTCCCTGTGATGTTTGATCCTGTTCTGTCTCCCTGTAATGCTTGATCCTGTTCTGTCTCTCTGTAATGTTCGATCCTGTTCTGTCTCCCTGTAATGCTTGATCCTGTTCTGTCTCACTGTAATGTTTGATCCTGTTCTGTCTCCCTGTAATTTTTGATCCTGTTCTGTCTCCCTGTCATGTTTGATCCTGTTCTGTTTCCCTCTGTTTAATCCTGTTCTGTCTCCCTGTGATGTTTGATCCTGTTCTGTCTCCCTGTAATGCTTGATCCTCTTCTGTGTCCCTGTAATTTTTGATCCTGTTCTGTCTCCCTGTGATGTTTGATCCTGTTCTGTCTCCCTGTGATGTTTGATCCTCTTCTGTGTCCCTGTAATTTTTGATCCTGTTCTGTCTCCCTGTGATGTTTGATCCTGTTCTGTCTCCCTGTGATGTTTGATCCTCTTCTGTGTCCCTGTAATTTTTGATCCTGTTCTGTCTCCCTGTGATGTTTGATCCTGTTCTGTCTCCCTGTGATGTTTGATCCTGTTCTGTCTCCCTGTGATGTTTGATCCTCTTCTGTGTCCCTGTAAGTTTTGATCCTGTTCTGTCTCCCTGTGATGTTTGATCCTGTTCTGTCTCCCTGTGATGTTTGATCCTGTTCTGTCTCCTTGTAATGTTTGATCGGGTTCTGTCTCCCTGTAATGTTTAATCCTGTTCTGTCTCCCTGTAATGTTTAATCCTGTTCTTTCTCCCTGTGATGTTTAATTCTGTTCTGTCTCCCTGTAATGCTTGATCCTGTTCTATCTCTCTGTAATGTTTGTCTGATCTTGAATGGGATTGTGCTGAAAATCTTAATTTCCCCATGGGGATTAATAGATTCCATCCATCCATCCATCATCTTCCGCTTATCCGGGGTCGGGTCGCGGGGGCAGCAGCCTAAGCAGGGAAGCCTAGACTTCCCTCTCCCCAGCCACTTCGTCCAGCTCTTCCCGGGGGATCCGCGTTCCCAGGCCAGCCGGGAGACATAATCTTCCCAACGTGTCCTGGGTCTTCCCCGTGGCCTCCTACCGGTTGGACGTGCCCTAAACACCTCCCTAGGGAGGCGTTCGGGTGGCATCCTGACCAGATGCCCGAACCACCTCATCTGGCTCCTCTCCATGTGGAGGAGCAGCGGCTTTACTTTGAGTTCCTCCTGGATGGCAGAGCTTCTCACCCTATCTCTAAGGGAGAGACCCACCACACGGCGGAGGAAACTCATTTGGGCCGCTTGTACCCGTGATCTTGTCCTTTCGGTCATGACCCAAAGCTCATGACCATAGGTGAGGATGGGAACGTAGATCGACCGGTAAATTGAGAGCTTTGCCTTCCGGCTCAGCTCCTTCTTCACCACAACGGATCGATACAACGTCCGCATTACTGAAGACGCCACACCGATCCGCCTGTCGATCTCACCATCCACTCTTCTCTCACTCGTGAACAAGACTCCTAGGTACTTGAACTCCTCCACTTGGGGCAGGGTCTCCTCCCCAACCCAGAGATGGCATTCCACCCTTTTCCGGGCGAGAACCATGGACTCGGACTTGGAGGTGCTGATTCTCATTCCGGTCGCTTCACACTCGGCTGCGAACCGATCCAGTGAGAGCTGAAGATCCGGGATTAATCCGGAACTCTGGATTAATATATTATTTAACAAAATATATCTGATTCTGACTTCATTAAAACAAAAATAGTCTAGTTGTAATGGTGAAAAATGACAATGATTGCTAGAATTATCATTATTATTAGAAGAAGTACATAGTTGCATGTTTGGTATTCAAGTAATCCAGGTACAATACGGTCATATTGTAATATTTGCGGTAAATTACATTTTTTTTTAACAAATAAATAGAACCTTTTGATGAAAAAAAAGCATGTTTTATTGTCATTTTACGAGCTGATTTAGAACGATATTTAGAGAGAATCAACTTCTGCAGTTTAACTTTGAGTCGGCTCGTCTACTTTTAAAAACAGCAGAACTTTGGAACTGCTTGTGACTTTGTGGCTATGATAATGGTTTTACCATGGATTGTTAACGTGGACCCCGACTTAAACAAGTTGAACAACTTATTCAAGTCTTACTATTTAGTGGTCAATTGTAGGGAATATGTACTGTACTGTGCAATCTACTAATACAACTTTCAATCAACCAATCAAAAGGCTCATTATCAATAAACATGTGAAAACGCAACCCGACTGATTTCCGATAAAACACAGCAGAATTCAAACCGGAAACACTTGAATGGGACACGTGTCAAAAACAAGTGGACAGTCTGACATGGGCACTAAAGACCAACACAACAACCTTGGTCTACCTCAAAAGCTGACCATTCCAACTGTGAAAGTCTCACTCCTCTACCACAAATACTCACGGAACTAGCAGCATGTACACAAAACTAGAAGTATAGAGTATACAGGAAATCTAATCCTTCCCTGGGCTTTGATACCAAGTCCACTACTGCCACACCTTTTGGTACCAAGGGTGAAAGAAGAGATCGCAAGCAAACGTTTTCATGTTGACGCAGTTTGGTTTTTCCGATAACGACCAATGTTGTATGTTGAAGGGTTTCGGTTTGGTGGCTGCAGGATTAGGTCTCTGCTTTTTGCAGACGATGTGGTCCTCATGGCTTCATCTGGCCAGGATCTTCAGCTCTCGCTGGATCTGTTCGTAGCCGAGTGTGAAGTGACCGGGATGAGAATCAGCGCCTCCATGTCCCGAGTCCATGGTTCTCGCCCGGAAAAGGATGGAGCGCCATCTCCGGGTTGGGGAGGAGATCCTGCACCAAGTGGAGAAGTTCAAGTACCTCGGAGTCTTGTCCACGAGTGAGGCCAGAGTGGATTGTGAGGGATCGGTGCGGCGTCTTCAGTAATGCGGACGCTGTATCGATCCGTTGTGGTGAAGAAGGAGCTGAGCCGGAAGGCAAAGCTCTCAATTTACCGGTCGATCTACGTTCCCATCCTCACCTATGGTCATGAGCTTTGGGTTATGACCGAAAGGACAAGATGATAGGTTTTCTCCGCCGGGTGGTGGGTCTCTCCTTTAGAGATAGGGTGAGAAGCTCTGTCATTCGGGAGGAACTCAAAGTAAAGCCGCTGCTCCTCCACATGGAGAGGAGCCAGATGAGGTGGTTCGGGCATCTGGTCAGGATGCCACCTGAACGCCTCCCTAGGGAGGTGTTTAGGGAACATCAATCAATCAATGTTTACTTATATAGCCCTAAATCACTAGTGTCTCAAAGGGCTGCACAAACCACTACGACATCCTCGGTAGGCCCACATTAGGGCAAGGAAAACTCACACCCAGTGGGACATCGGTGACAATGAGGACTATGAGAACCTTGGAGAGGAGGAAAGCAATGGATGTCGAGCGGGTCTAACATGATACTGTGAAAGTTCAATCCATAATGGATCCAACACAGTCGCGAGAGTCCAGTCCAAAGCGGATCCAACACAGCAGCGAGAGTCCCGTTCACAGCGTAGCCAGCAGGAAACCATCCCAAGCGGAGGCGGATCAGCAGCGCAGAGATGTCCCCAGCCGATACACAGGCAAGCAGTACATGGCCACCGTATCGGACCGGACCCCCTCCACAAGGGAGAGTGGGACATAGAAGAAAAAGAAAAGAAACGGCAGATCAACTGGTCTAAAAAGGGAGTCTATTTAAAGGCTAGAGTATACAAATGAGTTTTAAGGTGAGACTTAAATGCTTCTACTGAGGTGGCATCTCCAACTGTTACCGGGAGGGCATTCCAGAGTACTGGAGCCCGAACGGAAAACGCTCTATAGCCCGCAGACTTGTTTTGGGCTTTGGGAATCATTAATAAGCCGGAGTCCTTTGAACGCAGATTTCTTGCCGGGACATATGGTACAATACAATCGGCAAGATAGGCTGGAGCTAGACCGTGTAGTATTTTATACGTAAGTAGTAAAACCTTAAAGTCACATCTTAAGTGCACAGGAAGCCATCCGACCGGTAGGAGGCCACGGGGAAGACCCAGGACACGTTGGGGAGACTAGGTCTCCCGGCTGGCCTGGGAACGCCTCGGGATCCCCCGGGAAGAGCTGGACAAAGTGGTTGGGGAGAGGGAAGTCAGGGCTTCCCTGCTTAGGCTGCTGCCCCCGCGACCCGACCTCGGATAAGCGGAAGAAGATGAAAAGAATATGGATGTTGTATGTCATCCGTAGGCATAACCGACAGCTTTTATGTGAAAAAAATTAGTGAAGTTAATGGACTCACCAAATACAGTTCTGGCAGGAACAGACTCTCGGTTCAGCCAAAAAGAGACTTGGGAAAGGATGACCGTCATGATACATGGCAAGTATGTCTGGATCACAAAGTAGCCGATTTTCCTCTTCAAGTGGAAGTGGGCAGTCATGACCGTGTATTCACCTGGGGGGAGATTCACAACCTTCATCAACGGTAACATTTACTTGCTACTAGGGTGGTGCCCATACCAATGTTTTGGTACCGGTACCAAAATATGTTTTTATATTTTTCTAAATAAAGGGGAGCACAAAAAATGTCATTGTTGTCTTTATTTGAACAAAAAAAAATCAGTCAAGCACAGGTACACATTAGAGATTAAAAATTGGATTAAAGCCATTAAAAAAACATTCACACTAAATATGACTATAGTTAATTGATTGTAATTAACGAGATCATTTGAACCCCTGATTATGATTACCAATATTTTAGTACCGGTACCAGTACCAAAATGTATTTAGATACTTTGACAGTTTTCTTAATAAAGAGGACCACAATAAATGTCATTATTGTCTTAGGGTACATTAAACTTTTATTATTGCAATTTAGTCCTTCAATAAAATGTTGAACATTTTATTGTCTTTTAGTAGTAAGTAAACAAACAAAGACTCCGAATTAGTTTGCAGCAACATATTGTGTCATTTATACACCTATTATTTTATACACATTATGAGGGACAAACTGTAAAAAAACTATAAGGTTATATATGTGAAGAATTGTTGTACATACTTGGGTATCATAGCAGAGTTTGTTTTGTTCATCATTTTATAATGTAGTAATTATACGCACAACGCTGAAAAGCCAGCATCTGTGATAGTATTGGACTGTAAAAGATATCACCACAGGAGCTCAAGAACACTTCAGAAAACCCCTGTCAGTAACTACAATTGGTCGCTACGTCTTTGAGTGCAAGTTAAAACTCTAAAATGCAAAGCCAAAGCCATTTATCAACAACACCCAGAAACGCCGCCAGCTTCACTGGGCCCCGAGCTCACCTAAGAAAGACTGATTCAAAGTGGAAAAGTCTTCTGTGGTCTGATCAGTCCACATTTTAAACTTTTTTTGGTAACTGTGTACGTTGTGTACTCTGGGCCAAAAGGGAAAAGAACCCTCCGGATTGTTCTAGGCGCAAAGTGTAGAAGCCAGAAACTGTGATGGTATGGGTGTGTAAAGGATATCACCACATGGGCTCAAGAACCCTTCAGACAACCCCTGTCAGGAACTACAGTTGGTCACTACATCTGTGAGTGGAAGTTAAAACTCTAAAATGCAAAGCCAAAGCCATTTATCAACAACACCCAGAAACGCCGCCAGCTTCGCTGGGCCCTGAGCTCATCTTAGATAGACTGGTGGAAGGAGGAAAAGTGTTATGTGGTCTGACCAGTCCACATTTCTAACTGTTTTTGGTAACTGTGGACATTGTGTACTCCGGGCCAAAGAGGAAAAGAACCATCCAGATGGTTCTAGGCACAAAGCGTAAAAGCCAGCATCTGTGATGGTATGGGGGTGTAAAGGATATCACCACATGGGCTCAAGAACACTTCAGAAAACCCCTGTCAGTAACTACAGTTGGTCGCTACATCTGTGAGTGCAAGTTAAAACTCTACAATGCAAAGTCAAAGCCGTTTATCAACAACACCCAGAAATTCCGCCAGCTTCGCTGGGCCCCGAGCTCATCTAAGATAGACTGATGGAAAGTGGAAAAGTCTTCTGTGGTCTGACCAGTCCACATTTCAACTTGTTTTTGGAAACTGTGGACGCCGTGTCCACTGGACCAAAGAGGAAAAGAACAATCCGGATTGTTCTAAATGCGAAGTGTACAAGACAGCATGTGTGATGGTATGGGGGTGTATTAGTGCCCAAGGCATGGGTAACTTACACATCTGTGAAGGCACCACTAATGCTGAAAGGTACATACAACTTTTGGAGCAACATATGTTGTCATCCAAGCAACGTTATCATGGACGCCCCTGCTTATTTCAGCAAGACAATGCCAAGCCAAGTGTTACAACAGCGTGGCTTCATAGTAAAAGAGTGCGGGTACTAGACTGGCCTGCCTGTAGTCCAGACATTGAAAACAACTTCACTGCTTTTGGGGTTTTGTACAAATAAATCAGCGTTCTCTATATCCAACATTATGTATTCTTCTAATAAAACTGTTTTGCAACGCTGTTAGTGAAAGAAGCATACTTTTAGAGTCATTTTCTAGACAACAACTCAGACATGCATCTGGGGACCATGCAACCGAGACACTGCTGGCATTTTTTTTTTTAAATATCCTTCGTTTTTGTCATTTTAGATGTATTATTAAAATAGGAGCGATATATTAAAATATACCTTTTATGGTACTTGATAATTGATGGACTGTGGAGGCGCTCTGCATGTGATGCAAGAGTAATAAGTGAGGTGTGAGTGACCATCTTGTGCTGACAATAGTGCAAGTGGAAGGTGGAGGTGAAGAAAAAAAAATGCAGTTTGAGATATCCAAGCTCAGGGAGCCAAAGGTAAAGACGTCTTTTGTAACTGAACAGTGGAAAAGATTCGAGCTACCATCCAATCTTGCTGATTGTGTTGTAACGTACCATATGTCCCGGCAACACATCTGCCTTCAAAGGACTCCGGCTTATGAGTGATTCCCAGAGCCCAAAACAAGTCTGCGGGCTATAGAGCGTTTTCTATTGGGCTCCAGTACTCTGGAATGTTCTACCGGGAACAGTTCGAGATGCTACCTCAGTAGAAGCATTTAAGTCCCATCTTAAAACTCATTTGTATACTCTAGCCTTTAAATAGACTCCCTTTTTAGACCAGTTGATTCACCGTTTCTTCCTCTCCTTTGTGGAGGTGGGGGGGGGGGGCAGATTTGGTACTGGACCCAATGTGGACCACTCATCTGTGCATCAGTTGGGGACGTCTCTGTGCTCCTGACCTGTCTCCACTCGGGATGGACTCCTGCTGGCCCCACTATGGACTGGACTCTCACTATTATGTTAGATCCACTATGGACTGGACTCCCACTATTATGTTAGATCCACTATGGACTGGACTTTCACACAATTATGTTAAATCCACTATGGACTGTCCATCCATCCATTTTCTACCGCTTATTCCCTGTTTTTGGGGTCGCGGGGGGCGCTGGACTCTCACTATTATGTTAGATCCACTATGGACTGGACTCTCACTATTATGTTAGATCCACTATGGACTGGACTCTCACAATATTATGTTAGATCCACTATGGACTAGACTCTCCCACTATTATGTTAGATCCACTATGGACTGGACTCTCACTATTATGTTGGATCCACTATGGACTGGACTCTCACTATTATGTTAGATCCACTATGGACTGGACTCTCACTATTATGTTAGATCCACTATGGACTGAACTCTCACTATTATGCTAGATCCACTATGGACTGGACTCTCACTATTATGTTAGATCCACTATGGACTGGACTCTCACTATTATGTTAGATCCACTATGGACTGGACTCCCACTATTATGTTGGATCCACTATGGACTGGACTCTCACTATTATGTTAGATCCACTATGGACTGGACTCTCACTATTATGTTAGCTCCACTATGGACTGGACTCTCACACTATTATGTTAGATCCACTATGGACTGGACTCTCACTATTATGTTAGATCCACTATGGACTGGACTCTCACTATTATGTTAGATCCACTATGGACTGGACTCTCACTATTATGTTAGATCCACTATGGACTGGACTCTCACTATTATGTTAGATCCACTATGGACTGGACTCTCACTATTATGTTAGCTCCACTATGGACTGGACTCTCACACTATTATGTTAGATCCACTATGGGCTGGACTCTCACACTATTATGTTAGATCCACTATGGACTGGACTCTCACACTATTATGCTAGATCCACTATGGACTGGACTCTCACTATTATGTTAGATCCACTATGGACTGGACTCTCACTATTATGTTAGATCCACTATGGACTGGACTCTCACTATTATGTTAGATCCACTATGGACTGGACTCACACAATTATGTTGGATCCACTATGGACTGGACTCTCACTATTATGTTAGATCCAATATGGACTGGACTCTCACTATTATGTTAGATCCACTATGGACTGGACTCTCACTATTATGTTAGATCCACTATGGACTGGACTCACACAATTATGTTGGATCCACTATGGACTGGACTCTCACTATTATGTTAGATCCAATATGGACTGGACTCTCACTATTATGTTAGATCCACTATGGACTGGACTCTCACTATTATGTTAGATCCAATATGGACTGGACTCTCACTATTATGTTGGATCCACTATGGACTGGACTCTCACTATTATGTTGGATCCACTATGGACTGGACTCTCACTATTATGTTAGATCCACTATGGACTGGACTCTCACTATTATGTTAGATCCACTATGGACTGGACTCTCACTATTATGTTAGATCCACTATGGACTGGACTCTCACTATTATGTTAGATCCAATATGGACTGGACTCTCACTATTATGTTGGATCCACTATGGACTGGACTCTCACTATTATGTTGGATCCACTATGGACTGGACTCTCACTATTATGTTAGATCCACTATGGACTGGACTCCCACTATTGTGTCGGATCCACTATGGACTGGACTCTCACTATTATGTTTGATCCACTATGGACTGGACTTTCACTATCATGTTAGATCCACTATGGACTGGACTCTCACTATTATGTTAGATCCACTATGGACTGGACTCTCACTATTATGTTAGATCCACTATGGACTGGACTCTCACTATTATGTTAGATCCACTATGGACTGGACTCTCACTATTATGTTAGATCCACTATGGACTGAACTCTCACACAATTATGTTAGATCCACTATGGACTGGACTCTCACTATTATGTTAGATCCACTATGGACTGGACTCTCACTATTATGTTACATCCACTATGGACTGGACTCTCACTATTATGTTAGATCCACTATGGACTGGACTCTCACTATTATGTTAGATCCACTATGGACTGAACTCTCACACAATTATGTTAGATCCACTATGGACTGGACTCTCACTATTATGTTAGATCCACTATGGACTGGACTCTCACTATTATGTTACATCCACTATGGACTGGACTCTCACACTATTATGTTAGATCCACTATGGACTGGACTCTCACACTATTATGTTAGATCCACTATGGACTGGACTCTCACACTATTATGCTAGATCTACTCAATGTCCATTGCACCGTTCACCCAGGCCCTGGTTTCCTCCAAAGTTTCTCATTATCATCCCATTGGGTTGAGTTTTTCCTTGCCCTGATGTGGGATCTGAGCCAAGGATGTTGTTGTGACTTGTGCAGCAGCCTTTTGAGACATTTGTGATTTAGGGCTAGATGTATTTACACTTTGTTTACACATCTTCAACCGCTTATCCAGAATCGGGTCGCAGGGACAACAGCTCCAGCAGAGACCCCCAGACTTCCCTCTCCAGAGCAACATTAGCAACTTCCTCCTGGAGGATCCTGAAGCGTTCCCAGGCCAGAGAGGAGATGTAATCCCCCAACTGGTCCTTGGCCTGCCGTGGGGTCTCCTCCCAGAGGTGCAAGGAGGACCTCCCTAGGGAGACGCTGGTGAGGCATCCGCATGAGATGCCTGAACCACCTAAGCTGGCTCCTTTCCAAACGAAGGAGCGGCGGCTCTACTTGGGATCTCTCTCGGGTGACTGAACTTCTCACCCTATCTCTAAGGGAGATGCCAGCCACCCTTCTGAGGAAACTCATTTTGACTGCTTGTATCCACCATCTTACTCTTTCGGTCATGACCCACACTTCAAGACCATGGGTGAGAGTAGAACTGTACGGTAAAGGGATTGATTGATTCTAATGCTCACAAATCCTGCTCTTCAAATACATTTCCAATGATTTTTTTTCATTGCTGAGCCATTCTAAGAACTGCTTACCAGTGCTGGATTTAATGGTCTCCTTCCCCACTGTTTGGCCCTCCAAGTCGTACTGGTTGAGTCGGGATCCATCAGCTGCCACCACCACAGACTGGGAGGCGTTCCGTGTCCAGATGTAGGTAACTTCAGTCTTTGTGTAGGCATCTGGAGGACAGAAACACAACCATCAACTAAGCAACTACTGTGTACAAAACCCTTTTATGGTTTTAGCCAATTGACATATTGCTTGTTCTCTAAATGAGGATTACGGTATGTTTGTCATGGAAAGAAATTCAGTCGAGGCATAACAAAAACCGATTCCCAGAACAGTCATATAAATGTCCCTAAGGCAGTCCTGTTTGCAACGGTCAGTGCAAAACCCAAAAGCAATGAAGTTGTCAAAACCGAATACAACGATTTGCAAATCCTTTTCAACTTATATTCAATTGACTCGACTAGGGGTACAAAAGCAGCTTCCGTGTAATACTCAGTCGTCCACAAACAAGGACGGGGCGAGGGTCACCACTTTGTCAACAAATACCTGAGCAAATCGGGAACGGTGGTTCTCTGGAGAAAATCGAGCATAAATTATGTATTGCAGGATTTCTGTTAGTTTTAAGGCTCCATTAGTTCCTGTTTCTGTGCACCCTTGTTTGTTTTAGTTTCCATGGCGACTTTTTAGTTTCACCCGCCTCTGGTGTTCGGGACACGCACCTGCTCTAATCAAGAGAACATTATTCAAGCCGGTCTCTGCCACTCAGTCGTCCTGGCGTCGCTGCTTGTTTTCGTGCGATGCCACACTTCACGTTGCTCGATTCATGCTGTGTCTGTCAGGCTTGGACTTGGTCTTGGTTTGTTTTCCCGAGGTGCAAAGCGAATGGAGTGGAAACGGCGTGAAGGAAAAGACATCTTTATTTTAACACTAAAACTAAAAACAGGAACCAACAAAAAGCGCACACAATGGCGGTACAAAAAAACTGGGCTATGAAACAAAAGACTAACACAAAGGCTGTAAACTACAAACATGAAACAAAAACACTTGCACAGTGGCATGAATAACAAAAACTAACGTGGACAAAATGGACAGCATTGCAAGGCATGAGGCTTCACGGTGGCAGAGGGGTTAGTGCGTCTGCCTCACAATACGAAGGTCCTGCAGTCCTGGGTTCAAATCCAGGCTCGGGATCTTTCTGTGTGGAGTTTGCATGTTCTCCCCGTGAATGCGTGGCTTCCCTCCGGGTACTCCGGCTTCCTCCCACCTCCAAAGACATGCACCTGGGGATAGGCCCCTCCCACCTTCAAAGACATGCACCTGGGGATAGGCCCCTCCCACCTCCAAAGACATGCACCTGGGGATAGGCCCCTCCCACCTCCAAAGACATGCACCTGGGGATAGGCCCCTCCCACCTTCAAAGACATGCACCTGGGGATAGGCCCCTCCCACCTCCAAAGACATGCACCTGGGGATAGGTTGATTGGCAACACTAAATTGGCCCTAGTGTGTGAATGTGAGTATGAATGTTGTCCGTCTATCTGTGTTGGCCCTGCGATGAGGTAGCGACTTGTCCAGGGTGTACCCTGCCTTCCGCCTGATTGTAGCTGAGATAGGCGCCAGCGCCCCCCGCAACCCTGCAAGGGAATAAGCGGTAGAAAATGGATGGATGGATGGATGCAAGGCATGAAGCAGATAATCGAGGGCGTGAGTGAGGTGATGTTGCCAGACGGACTACCTGGTAACTGTGGCTTAAATAATGAACATGATAAGTGAAAACAGGTGTGAGACAAGACAGGTGAACTGATTGGTCGTCATGGTAACAAAACAGGGAGTGGAAAAAAAAGGAACTTAGATTTATTGAGAAAATAAATATGTTCCTACCTGCCAGTCTTGTCCGGAATAGTCCGATTGCATCCCGGAAGAACAAACCTCGCAGTAAGCTACGATGTGTTAGAAATGGCAACGGCAGAGAATGCGTGTGCACGTACGAGCCAGTCTGTCCCGCAACGACAGAATGGAGAAAAGAAGGCGCTTCTTGACTACAATAGGAACTTGCGCAAAGTTCTTCGGGTCGCACTTGGGGGGGAAAAAAAACTTCAAAATTCCAAACAACTCGTTTCCAGGAAAAATGAAGGAAAGCAAGATTGTTTTATGAATATCTGATATTGATTTCAAATTCCCCGATCCCAAATACCCAGAATAAGGGACCGATAGGTAAGGAAAGTTGTTTTTTTGCAGTGTAGCTACCCTAGTTATTGTCAGAGACTGGTAGAATAAATAGGAGCATTTTATTTCAGCTAACATGAACTATTGATGTTGTGCTTGTTAGAATATTTCTATTCAAATTATCACAAAAACTTTGTGATACTTTGTGAAGACCGAAAGCTGTCTTTAAAACCTACCAGTAGTAAGACTCGTAAAACTCCACTGGGCGGGGGGAGGCAACATGAAGGTGTTCCTGTTTCTTTCATGGATTATAATCAACAGAAATATATTGTTTTAACCCAGGGACTATAAAAGCGAAGATGAAGCGGGACCAGAATCCCCTCCAGGCGACCTCTTTTTGAACTATTTTAAGGACGTCTTTGAACTGTTTCACGAACCCTTTTTTTGAACTCGTTTACGACCTTTTCTGTGAAGTGTTTACAACCTTTTCTTTCGAACTGTTCCGTAACCCAAGGCAACGCTGTTTACGACCCACTTCCCTCTAAAAGCAGCCGTGGACATGTGGTCGGAGAAAATCCAAATAAAGGGAGGAGGGATACAATCTTTAGGCAGAGCGTGGGTGAGACTGTAAGAGGTTACAGGTCCACACATTTTCTCCTCAATTGACCCAAATTGAATTCTGTCTCTGTTTAATTCTTTGCCTCTGGTCTTGTTTAATAGCTGTCATCAGTGTTTGAACCTGACAGTGCTATTTGTTGATAAAAAATGTTGAATATTTAACAGGCTGTCCTAATTGCATATGTGCATATAATGATGTGATTGGCAACTGCAATGTTTCAAACTTACAGCTGCCAAACTTGAGAGGACAAGAGTGCGAGTCCATGGGGAAGTCTTCCAGGTGCATGGGACATTCCGCCTGGACGGTCAGTCTGCGGGGGGAACAACAAGTAAATTCAATTCTGGGTTGCAGAAATTATTGACAGAAGACATGTAACGAGGGTTGTTCAATATACCGGAACTAGTACAGTACTGGGGTACTAATGATTAATATTCGGTACTATATTGCCACTAAAAAGTACCGGTCCCCGCCCACATTTTTATTTTAACGGGCATGACGACGTGTCCTCACGTTTTCAGCCCAGAATATTTCCGGCTATTTCCGCAGATCCGAGGTCGGATGACGTCGGCGTCGTAACGCCTCTGCACTCTGACCATGTTATTAGAGCAGTCATACTGGAAATATGCAACAATTAGAAAGAAAATGTGCTGTTTTTTAAATGCTTGGCTTTTGTTATGCATTTTAAATCATAAATAAATAGCTCACTGGATCGGTTCTCCGCTGAGTGTGAAGCGACTGGGATGGGAATCAGCACCTCCAAGTCCGAGTCAGTGGTTCTCGTCCTGAAAAGGGTGGAGTGCCATCTCCACGTTGGGGAGGAGATCTTGCCCCAAGTGGAGGAGTTCAAGTACCTTGGAGTCTTCTTCACGAGTGAGGGAAGAGTGGATCGTGAGATCGACAGGCGGATCAGTAATGCGGACGTTGTATCGATGAGCCGGAAGGCAATGCTCTCAATTTACCGGTCGATCTATGTTCCCATCCTCACCTATGGTCATGCGCTCTGGGTCATGACCGAAAGGACAAGATCACGGGTACAAGCGCCCCAAATGAGTTTCCTCCCCCAGGTGGCGGGTCTCTCCCTTAGAGATAGGGTGAGAAGCTCTGCCATCCGGGAGGAACTCAAAGTAAAGCTGCTGCTCCTCCACATGGAGAGGAGCCAGATGAGGTGGTTCGGGCTTCTGGTCAGGATGCCACCCGAACGCCTCCCGAGGGAGGTGTTTAGGGCACGTCCAACCGGTAGGAGGCCACGGGGAAGACCCAGGACACGTTGGGAAGACTATGTCTCTCGGCTGGCCTGGGAACGCCATGGGATCCTCCGGGAAAAGCTGGATAAAGTGCCTGGAGAGAGGGAAGTCTAGGCTTCTCTGCTTAGGCTGCTATCGACCCGATCTCAGATAAATGGAAGACGATGGATGGATGGTTTGTTTGTATGTTTAGCACCTAGCAATGCTGCTAATGCTATACTATCGCAATAAAGCTACATCTGTTTTTCTCACTCGGCTTCTAAAACTTATTGCTCATCCTCTTTGTGTTCGGCCTCAAAAATGTAAAGTTCTGGATCAAAATGTTCCCGAAGTAACCATTGTTGACTGCTCGATTAACATTGCTGTTGATGGGGAAGGGATCTGCGGTTCCTCACCAGTCACGTGACTGGCTTCTTCATTATTTCTCAAAATTGCTCGGGAATCTCCGAGAGATTGATACTATTTTGATCATTTCTGTTTACTCGCAAACTTTGGAAGTATTTTTTCGGTTCATAAATCAGATAAATATGATAATAGCTTTAATATCGAGGCAACTTCTTTTTCACTCCCACGCTACTTTAAAAGACATTTTTACTCCCAAACCAAGTGGGCTTCATCAGTCCACGGTCATTGACTTAGATCTGGTCAGCTATAGTCTCTGAGGCCAAGTCCTACACTTCTGGCCTCCATTTCAATGTAACTACATGAAGGTTGGCGGGTGACCTCATAGTGTAGAGCAGCGTTCCGTCCTCCATGATCCTCAGCAGTTTGTTGGGCATTGTCATATTGTGGGCCACCGACTTCTTCCCATTGTGAAAGAAGGTGTCGGGGGTCCAGATCTTACTGGCCATCAAGTTGTTGAGAGGCAGAATGTTCATAGGGCCATGGAACTTCAATCTTTCATCCTTCCAACTCTGGCGGAAAAAAACATCCACGGTGTATTCCTGAAAGTGAAAGAAACGGGATTAGGGTAAAATATATATTTGTTTCAAGTAGGTTTTTGAATAAATGTTAGCTAATTGAAAAAATGCAATTATAGTTTTAGTACGTCTTTCATTAGTGTGCGCCGTTATTAAAATTGCTGTGTTTTTCCTTCAATACATTTGGGCGCCATTTTTAGAACCTTGCGTGCAAGAAAAGTCGGCGTATTTTGCAGGCGCGTCAATTATGGCCAAAAAAAGTTTATATTTTTGGGGTCCTGAAAATGAAATGAAAAAAAATTGTCTCTCTAGCGCCACCTTTAAAAACGAGAAAAAATTAGCCCCTCCTAACAGTTTCTCGAATGGACACGAAAATGACAGGAGACCTCGATCTTGACGGCACACGGATAAAAGTCTCAGGAACCCATGCCTGAAAACAAAAAAGGAAGTCGGCCATCTTGGTTTTTGTTTACCATTTTTATGCGGAAAAAAAGGGGTCTCTCGTATATTTAGTATTGTGTATTATTATATATATATTGTACATATATATATATACAATAAAACCTAGAGCAACATCACCCTCTTGTGGAACTGTGCCGTCACAACTCCCCCTGCAAACAGCACAGTTGTTTACCATTTTTATGCGGGGAAAAAAGGGGTCTCTCGTATATTTAGTATTGTGTATTATTATATATATTGTACATATGTATAATAAAACCTAGAGCAACATCACCCTCTTGTGGAACTGTGCCGTCACTACTCCCCCTGCAAACAGCACAGTTGTTTACCCTTTTTAATGCGGGAAAAAAGGGGTCTCTCGTATATTTAGTATTGTGTATTATTATATATATTGTACATATGTATAATAAAACCTAGAGCAACATCACCCTCTTGTGGAACTGTGCCGTCACTACTCCCCCTGCAAACATCACAGTTGTTTACCATTTTTATGCGGGGAAAAAAGGGGTCTCTCGTATATTTAGTATTGTGTATTATATATATTGTACATATGTATAATAAAACCTAGAACAACATCACCCTCTTGTGGAACTGTGCCGTCACTACTCCCCCCTGCAAACATCACAGGCAAGTGGACTTTCTCACTTCAAGATCACAGAAGACCCGTGGACCCACACTGTCTGATGCTGGCTTATGCTCCACAGGATCACCCCAGGGGAGGGTCCTGTATCCCCCCTCCATTAAGTTTGCAGACGACTCGGTCATAGTCAAAGAGTCAGACCACGGTCCTGTTCTGGAGAACTTCATCACATGTGCGATGATTCATGCCTGGAGCTTTTTTTTTTTACTTTTAATCTCAATGCATTCATGATGGTAAGTGTTGCCAATCAACCTATCCCCAGGTGCATGTCTTTGAAGGTGGGAGTGGCCTATCCCCAGGTGCATGTCTTTGGAGGTGGGAGGGGCCTATTTCCAAGTGCATGTTTATGGCGGGGAGAGGAAGCCGGAGTACCCGGAGGGAACCCACGCAGTCACGGGGAGAACATGCAAACTCCACACAGAAAGATCCCGAGCCCGGGATTGAACTCAGGACTACTCAGGACCTTCGTATTGTGAGGCACATGCACTAACCCCTCCTCCTCCGTGTGGTGAAATATGAAGGCTAACAACTTAAGCTGTACATCAAGCAAGAATGGGAAATAATTCCACTTCAAAAATGTGTCTCCTCAGTTCCCAAACCTTGACTGAGTGTTGTTAAAAGGAAAGGCCATGTAACACACTGGTAAAAATGCCCCTCTCACAACTTTTTTCCTATGTGTTGCTGCCATTAGATTCTAAGTTTGTGATTATTTGCACAAAAAACTATGTATTTACCATTTACACAACGTGCCAACTTCGTTGGTTTTGGCTTTTGTACCATGCAGACCCCCAATGTCTTATCAGAGAATAACATTCTATTCTTTCTGGAGAACATCTTCTACAGTGGTGTAAAAAACATCGGCAGGCCATTATGATCCAGAAATAGGAAAACCTTAAAAGCATGGCAAAAATAACCGAATCAATCCAATCCAAGGTGTGTGTGCATGCGTGTCAGAGTCCACCCATCAAGGGGAGAAAAGAAGTATGGAGATAGAGGAGGGGTGCAATTATCTACTGCAAGTTTGATGAGGCATGAATGAAACATTAGTCCATCTCCCTATGTCTTTCTTTCACTTCCATGTCTCTGCTGCCCCAACATCTGTGCCACTTTCAGTCCACTTCTGAGTGGAACCAGGTGGGGAGGTGGGGGTGGGGGCTTGGTGCTTGAAATTGTGACAGAAAACTGAAGAAAGCTTTTAAGGCATGAAGATGTGCGTATAAGATGGAAGTATGCACATCATCTGCAAAAAGCAGAGACGCGATCATCTGGGCTCCGAACTGTCAAGAGTTCTCTTCTGGGTTTTTTATGTTTGGTTCTCGAACGAGCGAGCAAACGGGTCTGTGTTCTTCTTCTGTTGTTGTTCCGGGTCAATCCAAGACGAGGATGCTGAAAAGAGACATTGCGCATGCGTCGTCTACCCATGTGTCCAAAAATGGAACGGGAAATAGAGTAAATGGTTCTCCGCTCCACATTTTTGATTTTCAAACACATTAATGAAATCAGATCATCTCTGTTTCATTAAATAAAAAAATGGAAAAAATAGATTTTTATGTTACACTGTTTTTCTTGTCCAAACATCCTCCAAGTCCACAGACCTTGAAGTGCCCACAATGTACTCGTGCTCAAAAAAAATAAATTTCTTGTTACAGCTGCACATCATCATTTTATAAAACTAATGGAGGATAACTAAAGATGACGCAATGTGGGTTCACTTGTGAGACTTACCATGTCTGTGTCCGACACTGGGCCAAAACTCGTCACATAGATATCAGTCTTGACTTCTGTCTCGCGATCTGTGTGGAAACATAACAGGATTCATTTCGAGAAATAAAACAGTTTTGAGTAATAAGAGCTCATCGAATGAGAAGGAATTTGCCAGAAAAAGAACTTTCTTTCAGGAACTAGCATGCCTGCGGTAGTTGTGACCCCAAGATGCAAGAGACAGGAGAACGACGTGCAGGAGTCTTTATTCATACTCAACACAAGAGAGGAGCACTCATGCATACAGCAAAAAGTCTGTGACATCATCAATCCTCGAGCACTGACGGACAGGCAAGAAGCTGAAAAAGCTGGAGCGGAAGAGCGGGCAGCAGACGGAAAGGCTGAAAAGCAACCCGGCAAGAGACACATTCTTTGAAATAAAGAAGTCTAAACCTACTCGCCATGATGTCCTTCCTTGATGGTGCTTGGAACCCGCACGACGACAGCTTGAGTCTGTCACACCCCCATTATCCACCCTTTTATGACGAGCATATAACACTGTGCACCCATGCTACTGTGGGCTTGAGAACATAAATGGCGTTAATGATCGTGCACCGTGCTGGGCTTTTGCAGCACTCAAAGAATTAAGAATGCTTTTAGCGTTACACTTTAATTCCCCTCTTCACACCGTGATTTACAAGTTAAAAGCATAATGATATACTCGTAACGTGGAGGAAACGATTTGCAATCGAGGGCCCTGTATGGTTTTTGTACATCCCAGTTGCTTTTCTCTTGGTTAATATGCAGTGAAACATCGTGCCTCACAAATGAGTCCATTTGCCCGCGTATCATCGTGTGGACTTGAGTGCCCAAACAAAGCATCTTCCATTTTAGTACATCTGAAAATTAAACCAACCACGGAGGAAAATAAAGTTGTACCATAGTGTACTAGTCCTGTCAAAGTCAATAAGAGATGTTACGAGGCCATGGTTCCAGATTACTGTACTTGAATGCACCACACAGATATGCTACTCTAGCCAAATATCCATCCGTCTTCAACCGCTTATCCGGAATCGGGTCGCGGGGACAACAGCTCCAGCAGAGACCCCCAGACTTCCCTCTCCAGACTTCCTCCTGGGGCTCCCGAAGCTTTCCCAGGCCAGAGAGGGGATGTAATCCCCCTGTGGAGAGGCATAGCCGGCAGTCCGACAGCGAGGCAGGGCACGCCGGAGCCCACCCCAAGATGGCGGCAAGGAGGCGTGGACTGCGAGCAAGCAGCGAGGCTGGGGCGCCACGGAATCAACCCCGCAAATATTATCAGGTGCGTGGTCGCCCAGCTGGGCACAATTTAATACTCCTCTCGCACTGCATAAAAGGGCAGCGGCCGTAAACGTCAGGGGGAGAGACAGAGAGAGAAGGAGCCAGAAGGAAGCGGATGCTGAACGACAGCAAGAAAGAGCCACAGGATGACGAAGACGCACGCGACTGAAAAAGTGGAGCTGTAGAAGAAGCAGGACACGGCAAGGCTGAAAAGCAACTCCTAGAGACTTTTTATTGTTGAAAAATAAAAGAAAGACTAACCTGTGCCACAATGTCCTTCCTTGGTGGTCCGGAGAACCCACACGACAGCAAGAGACTGTCACACCCCCTATCTGGTCCTTGGCCTGCCACGGGGTCTCCTCCCGGTGGGACGTGCAACAAAGACCTACCTCGGGAGACGCTGGTGAGGCATCCGCACGAAATGCCCGAACCACCTAAGCTGGCTCCTCTCTCGGGTGACTGAACTTCTCACCCTATCTCTAAGGGAGATGACAGTCACCCTTCTGAGGAAGGGTTAGCTTGAATCCACCATCTTATTCTTTCGGTCATAACCCACACTTCATGACCATAGGTGCGAGTAGAAATGTAGATAGCTCAGTAGACCGAGAGCAAAGGGGACACATCGTAAATTCACGTTTTTTCTGCCCTTGGTCTTACTGTGGGATCTGTGTGTGGTGATGGAGGCCCTTTCACGTCATCTATTCAAGCTAATTGGTGCTGTGGAAATGAAAAGTGTTTCTTTGAAGACGGTGTTGCCCTTAGTTTTGACTACAGCAAATCATGTGAGTGATTTCTCAATTAGCCCAGCTTGTTCAGAATTTGCTTCAGGGCTGACGAGTGTTTGCTTGCAGCCCAAACATGTTTTTATACCAAAGATGGCGGACTCATCTAATAAGTGTTCCTTTGCGGAGTTGAGGGCCCTTCACCCGCCTCCATTTGCAACAATTTAGGAGTGGTTGTGCCCCATGAGTTGATGTTACAAGAACAGCAGAGTTCAGAAGAGTGGATCATTGATTTGTGTCATGGGCTTGCTCCTTTCTAGACTGGAATATGGAGTCAATATTCTTGTAAGGGGTTGCAACCCTCTCCAGGTTTGAGGGCGCACCCCACAAGGGGTGTGGCCACATCTTTGGCCCTGTTCAGGACATCTTTGCGGCAGTGAGCTGGGCTACACTTTACACGTTTGTCAAGTTTTATCCTCTAGATGCGCCTGGGCCATCCGTGGAGGTGTGAGCTTCGCAGCATTAGACTGTGTGCAGCTCAGCTTGCTGGCTGCAATCCAGAAACTGGCCATACCTCCCATAGTGAAACACCGAACAATACTAGAAGAGGAACTTTGGGTTACTCAGAGTAACCTTTGTTCTCTGATAACAGAGTAGGGTCTTTCACTTTTGATGTTCTCCTTGCAGGCACGGTAAGAAACTGTTTTGACTGATTTGGAGGGTCACAACTTGACATTTCTGGCATCCTATCAACCGACGGTGCCTCAGATACATCTTGAGGATCTCATGGAGAGACCACATCACCAATGAAGAGGTAGCGCCATTGTCTGACATAGTCTCTGACAGGAGAAGGAGAATGGCTGGACTCGTACTCCGACTGCCAAGAGAGAGACCGGCAAGTGTGGCAATGGACTGGGTGCCAGAAGAGGGAAAGAGAAAGAGGGGACGGCCAAAGAAGAAGAGGTGGAGACAAACAGCCAAGGAAGAACGTAGAGAGATGGGAGTCAGCTGGCATGGAGCAAGAAAAGTTGCCAGTGACCAGAACAAATGGAGGGGACTCGTCGCCAAATGTTCCAAATAGAACGGGAGGAACTAAGTCTAAGTCAGTCTGGTAAGTTTGTCGTTGGAGTTTCTGTTGCGATACAAAATCTCTTAGAGATACACCTCATTTTGACATGCTCTTTGGAACTGGTTAGTAACAAAAAACTAAGTACCAACATTGGATTGGTACGGTACAAAGTTGACTCAGCATCCTTCAGAGTTTGTAATAAAACAACTTTTGGAATGCCGGTTAAGTGATATGGACTGTTTTATTTGACATACTTTGTATTTGAACTTTTTTTCAGCCATTTAGTTTTATGAAGAACTTTGTAAGTTTTGAAACAGGCAATCTTAAACTTACCTCCCAAGCCCGGTCTCAACCTGTTATCATAGCCGTCCAGGAGACTGTCCAGGATCTTAGTGAACGTTGTGATGTCTTTGCGTGTGGCATTGGAATCGGCTTTGGACCTAAATTGAAACAACAGCATCAGTACTGATAATATGCACGTGGAACATAAAACCCTAAGAACAGTTTCTGCCTGAGGCGATCACTCTGATAGTCTAAACAGTCGCAGTGTGTCGCCCCCAAATAGGATTCTGTCGCAAAGATTTGGTGAGCTCCACAGTCCACAGTTTTCATCCGATCAAAACCATTCGAGTATCAAAACGTTTGAATCATGAGCACCCAAAAATATTTTTAAAACTATCCCGGATTACCCAGAATTCACGGTTTTCTGGGACATTTTGAATGAATGGGCCAATTTTGAAACATGCACAACTCCCACATTTCTCACCCAATTCAAACCCAATTCAAAGCCCTATTTTCACCTCTTCCTGGAAAATTTTCACATTGCACATTTTTCAACCGTTTTTGACCATCCCACCTTCAAAACATTCTTCTTAGTTGGGACACGAATGCTCCTGTATTGTATTTTAAAAATTCACGTTTTTCCCAAAATCCAGGAAATCTGAAAAACCCAATCTCAATTCAAACCGTTAAAACCTCAACATGTTTCAACCGATTGAAAAACCAACCCATTCATAACATCTAGGACAATTGTGCTGGTTTCAATATTTTCAAAGATTTCCGGTTTCCCGAAATTCCCAAATTCCCAGGAAATTCCCATTCATAGTTCAGCAGTGGCCTAAATACTAAAAAAAAAAAATTGCGCACACTGCTCTTCCAATACTGTATATCAAACGTAAAACATGTTTTCCCTTTCCCAAAACTCCCAGTTTTCCTAAAGTTTCCCAGAATTTTCTCCCCGTTAACAATGACTCAGCATTATACTATTTACTGCATATCCCACATTTCTCATCTGATTTGAACCATTCCACCATCCACAGACTCCACTCACCCTGGACAATCAAGTAAAAAACATAATTCCCAGTATTCCTGGTTTTTCAAAGCCCTATTTTCACCTCTTCCTGGAAAATTTTCCCATTGCACATTTTTCAACCATTTTTGACCATCCCACCTTCAAAATATTCTTCTCAGTTGGGACACAAATGCTCCTGTTATTGTCTTGTACAAATTCCCGTTTTTCCCATAATTCCAGGAATTCCGAAAAACCCATTCTCAATTCAAACTGTTACTGCCTCAACATTTTTCAACCGATTCAAAAACCAACCCATTCAAAACATCTAGGACAATTGTGCTGGTATCAACATTTTCAAAGATTTACGATTTTCCTGAAATTCCCAGGAAATTCCCATTCATAGTTCAACAGTGGTCTAAATTCTAAAAAAGATTTGCGCACACTGCTCTTCCAATACTGTATATCGAACATAAAATATGTTTTGCCTTTCCCAAAACTCCCAGTTTTCCCGAAATTTCCCAGAAATTTCTCCCCCTTAACAATGAATAAGTCTCACCTTAAAACTCATTTGTATACTCTAGCCTTTAAATAGACTCCCTTTTTAGACCAGTTGATCTGCCGTTTCTCTTCTTTTTCTTCTATGTCCCACTCTCCTTTGTGGAGGGAGTCCGGTCCGATCCGGTGGGCATGTACTGCTCGCCTGTGTATCGGCTGGCGATAACTCTGCGCTGCTGATCAGCCTCCGCTTGGGATGGTTTCCTACTGGCTCCGCTGTGAACGGGACTCTCGCTGCTGTGTTGGATCCGCTTTGGATTGGACTCTCGCGACTGTGTTGGATCCATTATGGATTGATCTTTCACAGTATCATGTTCTCATATGTTCTCATAGTCATCAGTATCATCAGTATCACAGTATCATGTTCTCATAGTCATTATTGTCACCGATGTCCCACTGGGTGTGAGTTTTCCTTGCCCTTATGTGGGCCTACCGAGGATGTCGTGGTGGTTTGTGCAGCCCTTTGAGACACTAGTGATTTAGGGCTATATAAGTAAACATTGATTGATTGATTGATTATACTATCCACTGCATATCCCACATTTCTCATCCGATTTGAACCATTCCACCATCCACACACTCCACTCACCTTGGACAATCAAGTCAAATCCATCATTCCCAGTATCTCCTGGTTTTTCAAAGCCCTATTTTCACCTCTTCCTGGAAAATTTTCACATTGCACATTTTTCAATCATTTTTGACCATCCCACCTTCAAAATATTCTTCTCAGTTGGGACACGAATGCTCCTGTTATTGTCTTGTACAAATTCCTGTTTTTCCCCAAATTCCAGGAATTCCGAAAAACCCATTCTCAATTCAAACTGTTACTGCCTCAACATTTTTCAACCGATTCAAAAACCAGCCCATTCATAACATCTAGGACAATTGTGCTGGTATCAACATTTTCAAAGATTTCCGGTTTTCCCGAAATTCCCATTCATAATCCGACAGTGGTCTAAATTCTGAAAATTTTGTGCCCGTGTTACACCGAACTTTCAACCGTCCACCTGCATTAATCTTCCAATATATCGAACGCAAAACATGTTTTCCCTTTACCAAAACTCCCAGTTTTCGCAAAGTTTCCCAGAATTTTCTCCCCTTTAACAATGAATCTGCATTATACAATCTACTGCATATCCCACATTTCTCATCCGATTTGAACCATTCCACCATCCACACACTCCACTCACCTTGGACAATCAAGTCAAATCCATCATTCCCAGTATCTCCTGGTTTTTCAAAGCCCTATTTTCACCTCTTCCTGGAAAATTTTCACATTGCACATTTTTCAACTGTTTTTGACCATCCCACCTTCAAAACATTCTTCTTAGTTGGGACACAAATGCTCCTGTTATTGTCTTGTACAAATTCCCATTTGTCTCAAAATTCCAGGAATTCCGGAAAACCCATTCTCAATTCAAACTGTTACTGCCTCAACATTTTTCAACCAATTAAAAAACAAACCAATTCATAACATCTAGGACAACTGTGATGGTATGAATATTTTCAAAGATTTCCGGTTTTCCCGAAATTCCCGCTTTTCCAGGAAATTCCCATTCATAATCCGACAGTGGTCTAAATTCTGAAACTTTTGTGCCCGTGTTACATCGAACTTTCAACCGTCCACCTGCATTAATCTTCCAATATCGAACGCAAAACAAGTTTTCCCTTTCCCAAAACTCCCAGTTTTCCCGGAATTTCCCAGAATTTTCTCCCCTTTAACAATGACTCAGCATTATACTATTTACTGCATATCCCACATTTCTCATCTGATTTGAACCATTCCACCATCCACACATTCCACTCACCTTGGACAATCAAGTCAAATCCAGCATTTCCAGTAGTCCTGGTTTTCCAAAGCTCTATTTTCACCTCTTCCTGGAAAATTTTCACATTGCACATTTTGCAACCATTTTTGACCATCCCACCTTCAAAATATTCTTCTCAGTTGGGACACAAATGCTCCTGTTATTGTCTTGTACAAATTCCCGTTTTTCCCAAAATTCCAGGAATTCCGAAAAACCCATTCTCAATTCAAACTGTTACTGCCTCAACATTTTTCAACCAATTCAAAAACCAACCCATTCATAACATCTAGGACAATTGTGATGGAATCAACATTTTCAAACATTTCCGGTTTTCCCGAAATTCCCGCATTCCCAGGAAATTCCCATTCATAATCCGACAGTGGTCTAAATTCTGAAAATTTTGTGCCCGTGTTACACCGAACTTTCAACCGTCCACCTGCATTAATCTTCCAATATATCGAACGCAAAACATGTTTTCCCTTTCCCAAAACTCCCAGTTTTCCCGGAATTTCCCAGAATTTTCTCCCCATCAACAATGAATCGGCATTATACTATCCACTGCATACCCAACATTTCTCATCCGATTTGAACCATTCCACCATCCACACACTCCACTCACCCAGGACAATCAAGTAAAAAAATCCAGGAATTCCCACAATTCCTGGTTTTCCAAAGCCCTATTTCCCCCTCTTCCTGGAAAACTTTCCCATTGGACATTTTTCAACCGTTTTTGACCATTCCACCCTCAAAGAATTATTCTCAGTTGGGACACAAATGCTCCTGTTATTGTATTGTACAAATTCCCGTTTCCCTCCAAAATTCCAGTAATTCCAAAATATCCATTCTCACTTCAACCAACTCAAAAACCAACCCATCCCTAATATCTAGGACAAATGTGCTGGTATCAATACTTTTAAAGATTTGCGGTTTTCCCAAAATTCCCAGGAAATTCCTATTCATGGTTCGACAGTGGCCCAAAATCTGAAATTGTGCGCCCGTTTTAAACCGACCTTTCAACCATCCGACCCACACCACTCTTCCAATACATCGAGCGCAAAACATGTTTTCCCTTTCCCAATATTTCCAGTTTTCCTGAAATTTCCCGGGATTTTCTCCCCATTGACAATGAATCAGCATTATACAAATCCACTGCACATCCCACATTTGTCAGTTGATTCGAACCATTCCAACCATCCACAGACTCCACTCACCCGGGACATTCAAGCCAGGATGTTTCCAGGTTCCAACATTTCCTTGATTACCAGGAATTTCCACCCATTGAAAATGAACGGGCAATATACAACCCTCTCTATATTCCACATTTTTCAACCGATTCGAAGCATTCCACCATCCACAGACTCCACTCACCCTGGACATTCAAGCCAGACTGTTTCCAGGTTCCGAAATTTCCCTGATTACCAGGAATTTCCACCCATTGAAAATGAACGGGCAATATACAAACCTCTCTATATTCCATATTTCTAGACCGATTCGAACCATTCCACCATTCACAGACTCCACTTACCATGGACATTCAAGCCAGGATATTTCCAGGTTGCGAAATTTCCCTGAGTACCAGGAATTTCCACCCATTGAAAATGAATTGCCAATATACAAACCTCTCTATATTCCACATTTCTCAACCGATTCGAACCATTCCACCATCCACAGACTCCACTCACCCTGGACATTTAAGCCAGATTGTTTCCAGGTTCCGAAATTTCCCTGATTACCAGGAATTTCCACCCATTGAAAATGAACGGGCAATATACAACCCTCTCTATATTCCACATTTCTCAACCGATTCGAACCATTCCACCATCCACAGACTCCAATCACCCTGGATATTCAAGCATTTCAGTTCCACTCACCTGTATCGGCGGACATAGAGCATTTAACGTGATTCCGACCGGAATTGAATTCTAGTAGTCTAGATTGTACAAAGAGAGCACAGTATACCAATTGAAATGATGTATGTGTTGAACATAACTGCTCGATAAAGCCTATTCTGACAATTGCCTCACTGACCCCAAAACACAATGTAACATGGACTTATTCCTTAAAAAATCTCAAAAAGAGGGGTGGTATTATTTTAGGGGTGCACATGAAAACAGCAGGTTTAAGTTGGAGGATAAAACCAACACCCATTCAGGAGACCGCCACTGGAAACGGGATCAATCTATTGATCGATGGCTGCACATGTGCCGGTCTCCCTGGACGCCGAGAGGCTGATGGTACCTCTCATAACAACCCAGGGTTTATTTCTGGCTTCTTGAAAGGAGCCGGATCCTAAGGAGCCATTCCTTGCCAACGGAAAACAAATCACTTGTAGCTGTTTCAGCATAAGATACCATTTGGATTCCAATAATTCAAATGTACACATTCTATATTCATACTCCATTCCTCGTCCACGAGTGCGCCTCGACTTCCCCTTCGGACCTTGGACTGCCACCCTCGATCCTCAACCCCCGCCTGCCCCACGGACTGCCTTCATGCCTTGTTCATCCTCTCGAGTCAACACTGGGTAACACACGCTACAGCTAATCACACACATCGCCTCATACACACACACACACACACACTTGGATTTTTGTCACACACCATTCTATTGTTTAATAAATTATATTGTTCATTATGTATTAAATTATATATTTTATATATACATATAATAAATACATAGATTAAATATTGCCCCCTTGTGGTTCTGTGCCGTCACAACTCCCTCCTGTATGCATAACACTCGTCATCGATTATTTTAACGATTGATCGAGAAATCAAATTACGAAGCAAGGGATTTACTTGGAAATTCAGATTACGGTCATTTTAGGCTTGTGTTTATAACAAAAGTAAGAGAGTATTTAAGTGTGTTTTCCACAAACAACTAAAGGACTATTGAACTTGTGTCCATTAAAAGCCATGAGAGTGCTGACAAAAACAAAGTGTATTGTTCTTAGTGGAAATAAAGGATTGTACAAATAGCAGCAAAGAAAACAAACTAACACCAAAGTTATCTCACTTCTTCAAAAGAAAAAGGAATTGAAGTTTATTATTGATTATTCATTAAGTCCTGGCATTTTTAGCAATCTAACCAACTTGATTATTTCTGAACGCTTAAGCTGTCTAGTAGATTGTCAATTTATTGTGTGACTGCTCCAAAACATTCACACATTTGCTTCTCTACACCAAAAATAATTCAATTTATTATTCAACTTATTCTTCTTTTCCAGATTTTGGCGCACTCTACCTTCCACATTTTTCACCTGACTCAAAGCGTTCCGACTTCAAACTTATTTGGGAATCACAGGATTTCCCTCGACAAGTTGCAAAAATTCCCAGATTTCCTGGAACATGTTTCCCCATTCTAAATTGGTTATGGCCATTTTTCAACCTATTCAAACCATTCCACCTGCAACACATTTCACCATCTTGGAAATTCCAACTACCATTTTTCCAAGTTAAAAAAATGTCCAGGATTTTCCAGAATTCCTGCTATTACAAAGCCCTATTTCCACCTTTTTTTCTGGTGACTACTCCTTCCACATTTTTCTACCGTTCCACCGTCAAATCATTCCTCTTAATCAGGACAAAAAAACGAGGCATATTTGTTAAAACCGGAAAAATTCCCGGTTTTCCCGAAATTCCAGGAATTCCGTAATACCATTTTTCAATTCAACATGTTCTACTTCAACATTTCTCGACCGATTTGAACAATTTCAACACCAACCATTTCAACTCATTAAGACTATTCAAGTTTTTTACCATTTTTAAAATATTCCCAATTTTCCTAATACCATTTAAAACTGCAACATTTCTTGCCCGATTTCAACAATTCCAACACCAACCAATTCAGCTCATTCAGCACATTCATGCTGCTAATCATTTTCCCAAAAATTCACCCTTTTCCCAAAAGTCCTAAATTTCCATGAAATTTCAATCGAGATAAATAGGACATTTTTCAAAGTTGCACAACTCTCACATGTTGTATCCAATTCAAACTGTTCCAACTTCAAAATATTCACCCTGAGCAAGAATTGTGTGCACTCCTTCAATAATTAGAAAAAAAAATTCCAGGATTTCCAAGAAATGCCAGTTTTTAGGGACATTTTCCCCATTCAATGATTGATCCATTTTCCAAATTTCCACAATTCCACATTTTACAATCGATTCAAACCATTCCACCTTCAACACAAACAACAATTTTCAACGTTCAACAAATTTCCAGGAATTCCTGGGTTCCTTCTAACCTTATTTCTCATTTTTCATCCCATTTCAACCATTCCACTGTCAAAACATTCTTCTTAGTCAGGACAAAAAAAACAAGTTGGTTTACGAACTTAAAAAATTCACCGGTTTTCCCGAAATTCCGTAATACCATTTTCCAATTAAAAAACTGTTACTACTTCAACATTTCTTGACCGATTTAAACAATTTCAACACCAACCAATTCAGCTCATTCAGGACATTCATGCTCCTAATTATTTCCGAAAAACTCAGATTTTCCCCAAATTACCAGGAAGTTTCCATTGAAATGAATGGAACATTTTTCCAAGTTGCACAATCCCCACATTTTCCAACCTGTTCAAACCATTCCAACATCAACACATTCCACTCATCCTGGACATTCAAACTAACATGTTTAAATGTTTAAACATTTTTCAGGAATTCCTGTGTTTTTTTAACCCTATTTCCAACCTTCTTTGTTTGACTAACCCTTTTCTTGTTGTCATCCCATTTCAACCGTTCCACTGTCTAAAACAATTTCCTAGTCAAGACAAAAAAAAATAAGTTGGTTTAGGAACTAGAAACATTCCCGGTTTTCCCGAAATTACATTCTACAATTTCTCAATTAAAAAAACTGTTACTACTTCAACATTTCTTGAGCGATTTAAACAATTCCAACACCAACTAATTCAGCTCATTCAATACATTCATGCTGCTAATCATTTTACCCCCCAAAAATCTCTATTTTCCCCAAATTTCCTTGAAGTTCCCATTGAAATGAATGGGATATTTTTCAAACTTCCACAATTTGACATTTTTCAACCTGTTCAAACCATTCTACCTTCAACACATTCCACTCATCCTGGACATTCAAACTAACATTTTTACACCTTCAACACATTTCCAGGAATTCCTGTTTTTGTTTTTTTTTAACCCTATTTCCAACCTTCTTTGTTTGACTACCCCTTTTCTTGTTGTCATCCCATTTCAACTGTTCCACTGTCTAAAATGTTTCTTAGTCAGGACAAAAAACAAACAAGTTGGTTTAGGAACTACAAACATTACCAGTTTTCCCGAAATCCCATTATACAATTTCTCAATTAAAAAAACTGTTACTACTTCAACATTTCTTGAGCGATTTAAACAATTCCAACACCAACCAATTCAGCTCATTCAGCTCATTCATGCTGCTAATCATTTTACCCCCAAAAATCTCTATTTTCCCCAAATTTCCAGGAAGTTCCCATTGAAATGAATGGGATATTTTTCAACCTTCCACAATTTTGACATTTTTCCACCTGTTCAAACCATTCCAACATCAACACATTCCACTCATCCTGGACATTCAAACTAACATTTTTACACCTTCAACACATTTTCAGGAATTCTTGTTTTTGGGTTTTTTTAACCCTATTTCCAACCTTCTTTGTTTGACTTCCCCTCTTCTTCTTGTCATCCCATTTCAACCATTCCATTGTCTAAAAATGTGTCTTAGTCAGGACAAAAAAAAAAAACAAGTTGGTTTAGGAACTAGAAACATTCCCGGTTTTCCCGAAATTCCATTCTACAATTTCTCAATTAAAAAAACTGTTACTACTTCAACATTTCTTGAGCGATTTAAACAATTCCAACACCAACTAATTCAGCTCATTCAGGACATTCATGCTGCTAATCATTTTACCCCCAAAAATCCATATTTTCCTCAAATTTCCCGGAAATTCCCATTGAAATATTATATTTTTCAAACTTCCACAATTCTCACATTTTTCAACCTGTTCAAACCATTCCAACATCAACACATTCCACTCATCCTGGACATTCAAACTAACATTTTTACACCTTCAACACATTTCCAGGAATTCTTGTTTTTGTTGTTTTTTTTAACCTTATTTCCAACCTTCTTTGTTTGACTACCCTTTCGTTTTGTCATCCCATTTCAACCGTTCCACTGTCTAAAACAATTTCCTAGTCAAGACAAAAAAACAAGTTGGTTTAGGAACTAGAAACATTCCCAGTTTTCCCGAAATTCCGTAATACCATTTCTCAATTAACCAATTCAGCTCATTAATGCTGCTAATCATTTTCCCAAAAAAAATCAGGATTTTCCCCAAATTTCCAGTAAGTTCCCATTTTAATGAATGGGACATTTTTCCAAGTTGCACATGTCCCAGATTTTCCAACCTGTTCAAACCATTCTGACATCAACACATTCCACTCATCCTGGACATTCAAACTAACATTTTTCCACCTTCCACAAATTTCCCGGAATTTTTGTTTTGTTTTGTTTTTATAACCCTATTTCCAACCTTCTTTGTTTGACTACCCCTTTTCTCTTTTTTCATCCCATTTCAACCATTCCACTGTTTTAAACAATTTCCGAGTCAAGACAAAAAAACAAGTTGGTTTAGGAACTAGAAACATTCCCAGTTTTCCCGAAATTCCGTAATACCATTTCTCAATTAACCAATTCAGCTCATTAATGCTGCTAATCATTTCCCCAAAAAAATCAGGATTTTCCCCAAATTTCCATAAAGTTCCCATTTTAATGAATGGGACATTTTTCCAAGTTGCACATGTCCCACATTTTTCAACCTGTTCAAACCATTCCAACATCAACACATTCCACTCATCCTGGACATTCAAACTAACATGTTTACACCTTCAAATTTTCAGGAATTCCTGTTTTTGTTTTTTTTAACCCTATTTCCAACCTTCTTTGTTTGACTACCCCTTTTCTTGTTGTCATCCCATTTCAACCATTCCACTGTGTATTTTTTTTTTCTTGGTTAAGACAAAAAAAAGAAAAAAAAGTTGGTTTAGGAACTACAAACATTCCCAGTTTTCCCGAAATCCCATTATACAATTTCCCAATTAAAAAAACTGTTACTACTTCAACATTTCTTGAGCGGTTTAAACAATTCCAACACCAACCAATTCAGCTCATTCAGGACATTCATGCTCCTTAACAATTAAAAAAAAAAAAATCCCGATTTTCCCCAAATTCCCAGGAAGTTCCCATTGAAATGAATGAAAATTTTTCCAGGTTGCACAATTCCCACATTTTTCAACCTGTTCAAACCATTCCAAAATTCAAAGTATTCTTACATTCATCCTCTTCTAGTTAAATCTATTTTTCCACAACTTCATCTCACACCTGGTAGTTGGTTGTCTTATTGAATTTAGATCACATCCATCCATCTTCTTCCGCTTATCCGAGGTCGGGTCGCGGGGGCAGCAGCCTAAGCAGGGAAACCCAGACTTCCCTCTCCCCAGCCACTTGGTCTAGCTCTTCCCGGGGGATCCCGAGGCGTTCCCAGGCCAGCCGGGAGACATAGTCTTCCCAACGTGTCCTGGGTCTTCCCGGTAGCCTCCTACCGGTTGGACGTGCCCTAAACACCTCCCTAATTTAGATCACATTTTGTAGTTATTTAATGATTTGACAGGGACATTGTACTTTATTAGAAATGACTGGAAATGTAGTACGTTACATCTGTAGTCCCTGGAGCCGTGTTAGAAATGGTCAACTTAAAAGCCGTAATGATTAGACAACAAAAGTACAGCAACAGTAGCTAAATGACATTTATATACAATATCCTATCGATGCATTTTAGTCTACGTCAGAAATTAGTGAAAGTAATAAAATTATTCAGTTAATACACGTGACTTGATGTCCACTTTCAAGGTGAGATGCATGATTCCTGATCTAGTTTGAAGATCAAGGAAAGGAGGACGCAGCTCGTCAGTCCATCACGACAACATCGGCAGTCCTACAGCTTCGTCTGAGCAGAAAGTCGACATTTTGTGACAACAGCAGCAGCACAATGTTATTTTGCGGGCTCATAAAATCCAAACCATGGTAGTAATTAAAACTCTTTAACTTTTAATCAGAAGGGTTCAATCTCTCGTCTGTGCTTATTTGAAGCCGAAACGACAAACGGCCTCAGATGTTTGAAAAAAAGCGAAATTTTTGAGCCAACTTTTGTATTGAAGTGGGAATAGCAAACTTCCTGCTGATTTTAGCCAGGGGGTGTCAGTGGATGAAATATAGGTCTAACTGAGACCTACTTAGTGGTTTTTGTTTCATTTTTCTACGTCATTCCTACTGGATATTTCAGACAGTTTTGTCTGTGTTTTTTCTTCCTAAGGGGTACTAGAGCGCAATTTTGAGTTTTTGGTTTTGCAATTTTCGCCAGTCCTGATGTGTGTTTGCAGTTTGGTGAGTTTTGAAGTATGTTAAGGGGGTCGAATTATAGCTCAAAGAAGCGGCGGAATAATAATTAAGTGAAGTGAAGTGTGAAGTGTATTATATTTATATAGCGCTTTTCTCTAGTGACTCAAAGTGCTTTACATAGTGAAACCCAATATCTAAGTTACATATAAACCAGTGTGGGTGGCACTGGGAGCAGGTGGGTAAAGTGTCTTGCCCAAGGACACAACGGCAGTGACTAGGATGGCAGAAGTGGGAATCGAAACCGCAACCCTGAAGTTGCTGGCACAGCCACTCTACCAACCGAGCTATTATTAAGAATAATAATAATAATAAAACCTTAGAAATTCAATAGGGTCCTCTATCCCAAAGGGACATGGGTCCCTAGATAGAGGTGACGTGATTAACAACAGGTGTGCGAGTCCAAATGAATCAGGTGAGTGACATGAGGACAGGTGAAAACTAATGGGTTGTCATGGAAACAAAGCAGGGAGTGAAAACCCCGGAACAAACCAAACAGAACATAGCCAAACTAAACATGATCACCAAGACATGACCCTTCGATATTTTATTGAAGGACTAAATGACAATAACAAACATATGTTTCATGTAGCCGAAGATTTTTTTGTTCATTTTACATTTTTTGTGGTCCCTTTTGTTTTGAAAAGTATCGAAAAACATTTCGTTGTCAGTACTGGTACCAAAATATTGGTATCGAGACAACACCAGAATGAAGTAATAAAGTCTGAAAAGCACTATATATTTTTTGAAATAATTATTGTTGATTAAATGTAAATGTGTTGTTTTTTGTTTTTTTTTACAAATGTATATTACACATACCACAAAGACAAAACTATGGACATAAAACAAAACTTGCAAACTATGGCATGAATAAAGAAAACTAACTTGGAACGAGAAAAGAGCATGAAAAAGGGCAGCATGGATCATCAGCATGAATAACAAGGCTGACTGCCTGGCAACTACAGGCTTAAATAGAGGTGATGTTAGGGCTGTGGATCTTTGGGTGTCCCACGATTCGATTCAACATCGATTCTTGGGGTCACCATTCGATAATATATCGATTTTTTCAATTCTCGATTCAAAAACGATATTTTTCCGATTCAAAAGGATTGTGTATTCATTCAATACATAGATTTCAGCAGGATCTACCCCAGTCTGCTGACATGCTAGCAGAGTAGTAGATTAAAAAAAAAAGCTTTTATAATTGTAAAGGACAATGTTTTATCAACTGATTGCAATAATGTAAATTTGTTTTAACTATTAAATGAACCAAAAATATGTCTTATTTTATCTTTGTGAAAACATTGGACACAGTGTGTTGTCCAGCTTATGAGATGCCATGCAAGTGTAAGCCACTGTGACACTATTGTTCTTTTTTATTATTTTTTATAAATGTCTAATGATAATGTCAACGAAAGATTTTTTATCACTGCTATGCTGAAATGATAACTAATATTGATACTGTTGTTGATAATATTCATTTTTGTTTCACTACTTTTGGTTTGTTCTGTGTGGTGTTTGTGTCTCCTCTCAATTGCTCTGTTTATTGCAGTTCTGAGTGTTGCTGGCTCAGGTTTGCTTTTGGAATTGGATTGCATTGTTATGGTATTGCTGTGAAGTGGTTTGTTGGATTGATATGTATATACAAAAAAAAAGATTAAAAAAAAAAGTGAGAATCGATTCTGAATCGCACAAGGTATTCGAATCAATTTTTCCCACCCTCTAGGTGACGTGATTAACAACAGGTGCGCGAGTCCAAATGAATGCGGTGCGTGACGTGAGGACAGGTGAAAACTAATGGGTTGTCATGGAAACAAAGCAGGGAGTGAAAAACCAGGAACAAACCAAACAAAACATAGTCAAACTAAACATGATCACCAAGACATGACACTTCAACATTTTATTGAAGGACTAAATGACAATAATAAACATAAGTTTTATTTACCCTAAGATTCTTTTGTTCATTTTACATTTTTTGTGGTCCCTTTTGTTTAGAAAAGTATTAAAAAGTACCGAAAAGTATCGAAATACATTTCGTTGTCAGTATCGGTACTAAAATATTGGTATCGAGACAACACTAGAATGAAATATTAAAGTCTGAAAAGCACTATTTTTGAAAATATTTAATATTACTCTTTTTTTTAATAATATCATTGTTCATTAAATGTAAATGTGTTGTCGTTCAAAAAAAATGTATATTACACATGCAGACTCATGAAAACAGGTCTCCTTTTCACCGATCGCGGCGTCAAAACCGGGATCGATCTTATTCCGAATGAATGGACGGAAGTCCTTACCTGGCGTGCATGGCGATCACGTAAAGCAGCAGGGAGGCGAGACGCGAGCTGCGTGGTCGTGACATGATCCGGGTCCTCCGAGACGTCTTCAAGAACATCAAAGGAGCCCGCTGACGTCGAACCCGCGGGTTGCGGCGGCGTTCGCGCGTAAATTTGGCGGGTTTTCCCTGCCGTGAAGGCGACAGGTGTCCGCGCCGATCTGCCGCGAGAGAAAGACCTCAAACAAGCCGCGTGACGAACGTCCGCGTGGAAAGTGAGCAGAGGGGAGGACGCGCCTAAATCGGTCACGTGACGCGTCGACACTTCACCCACCTCAGTACACTGGACACGATAATGGTGTTTTTTTCGAAGATGGCAGACTAACAAATGACATTTACTAATGTCTGATATCAGCTTCTGCTTATTGGAGGCGTGGTCGCGGGGGCAGCAGCCCAAGCAGAGTTGAATGCGCAAAATCCGTGAAGACAACCCTCGTTTTGTTGGCGGTTCTGATGAAAACATTTCAAATATGCGACATGTTAGGTCTCAAAGCATTTAGTGACACGCCACACCAAGTCAAAGTCGGGCTGGTATCGACGATACCTATCCGATACCGATACTTTGAGCAATACCTAAGGTGTCGATAATAAAACAAAAACAACAGTAAAAATGCAAAAAAGGCAAAACATTGGAGTTTGTTGAGAAAAAGCTAACATGGTGTATACTTAGTCCCCTATAACACAAGTTTTGTTTTTTGATATAAACAATATATGTTTTTAGCTTCTTTTTTTTTCTATTAAAAAGAATATCAAAATGGCCTCTTGATTTTTCAGTAAGCAGCCCTAAAGTTTGGACAATAAGATCTCCAAATAAAAGTAAAATATAAATAAAATATAAACAAAGTTAGTAAGTAAATTAAAACCAATGAAAAAATAACTAACTCAATTCATTTAAAAAATGACAAGAAGCATGATGAACATTGCTAAATGTGTCACTGAACATAAATATTTTCAAACAGGCAGAATTGTGGACACACTAAGGTATGCAGTTACACAATTTTATTATCATTTGTATTCTATTCTTAAATTGGGGGGAAAAACAGTAAAAATGTTAGAAGGAAAAGCAAAGAAATCAGAATGTAATGAGAAAAAACTGAAATCAATCAATCAATGTTTACTTATATAGCCCTAAATCACTAGTGTCTCAAAGGGCTGCACAAACCACCACGACATCCTCGGTAGGCCCACATAAGGGCAAGGAAAACTCACACCCAGTGGGACGTCGGTGACAATGATGACTATGAGAACCTTGGAGAGGAGGAAAGCAATGGATGTCGAGCGGGTCTAACATGATACTGTGAAAGTTCAATCCACAATGGATCCAACACAGTCGCGAGAGTCCAGTCCAAAGCGGATCCAACACAGCAGCGAGAGTCCCGTTCACAGCGGAGCCAGCAGGAAACCATCCCAAGCGGAGGCGGATCAGCAGCGCGGAGATGTCCCCAGCCGATACACAGGCGAGCAGTACATGGCCACCGGATCGGACCGGATGTAGCTATCCATCCATCCATTTTCTACCGCTTATTCCCTTTCAGGGTCGCGGGGGGCGCTGGCGCCTATCTCAGCTACAATCGGGCGGAAGGCGGGGTACACCCTGGACAAATCGCCACCTCATCGCAGGGCCAACACAGACAGACAGACAACATTCACACACTAGGGCCAATTTTAGTGTTGCCAATCAACCTATCCCCAGGTGTATGTCTTTGGAAGTGGGAGGAAGCCGGAGTACCCGGAGGGAACCCACGCATTCACGGGGAGAACATGCAAACTCCACACAGAAAGATCCCGAGCCTGGATTTGAACCCAGGACTGCAGGACCTTCGTATTGTGAGGCAGACGCACTAACCCCTCTGCCACCGTGGATGTAGCTAATAATGATTAATTATATTCTTAGTCATCTGGAATACAAAGCTGACACAATATCTGTTTTTATCTTTTATTTTTAAATAACAAAATATCAAACTATGTCAAGACGCATGTTTCAACGTATTTGTGTTGTAGAACATTGGTTGAAAATGTACCAAATTTCAAAGTTAAATCAACATCAGAAGCCGACATTGATGAAACGTTGTCAAGAAGCATGTTGTTTCAACCTTGTATTTGTGTTGTAGAATATTGTCACGGCGGGGTCTCCAACCCACAATTCTCTTGCAGGAAGATCCAAGACTCTCTCTGGCAGCATGTTAGGACACGCCCCCGCAGTTGCTTCGCCGCAGCTGCAGACTGTCAGCAATCAGCGCACTTGGGAGGAATCAGGAAGACATCATGAAAACCAGTCACTCCTTGGACTCTATGCCATAACGTCGTTAACTCTCAGTAGTAAACAATATGTCACTGGACTGGACTGCCACCCTATTAACTAGATCCACTATGGACTGGACTCTCACTATTATGTTAGATCCACTATGGACTGGACTCACATTATGTTAGATCCACTATGAAATGGACTCTCACACTATTATGTTAGATCCACTATGGACTGGACTCACATTATGTTAGATCCACTATGGACTGGACTCTCACTAATATGTTGGATCCACTATGGACTGGACTCTCACTATTATGTTAGATCCACTATGGACTGGACTCTCACCATTAAGTTAGATCCACTATGGACTGGACTCTCACACTATTAACTAGATCCACTACGGACTGGACTGTCACCCTATTAACTAGATCCACTATGGACTGGACTCTCACACTATTATGTTAGATCCACTATGGACTGGACTCTCACACTATTATGTTAGATCCACTATGGACTGGACTCTCACTATTATGTTAGATCCACTATGGACTGGACTCTCACACTATGAACTAGATCCACTACGGACTGAACTGTCACCCTATTAGCTAGATCCACTACGGACTGGACTGTCACCCTATCAACTAGATCCACTACGGACTGGACTGTCACCCTATTAACTAGATCCACTACAGACTGGACTGTCACCCTATTAACTAGATCCACTACAGACTGGACTCTCACACTATTAACTAGATCCACTACGGACTGGACTGTCACACTATTAACTAGATCCACTACGGACTGGACTCTCACACTATTATGTTAGATCCACTATGGACTGGATTCTCACACTATTATGTTAGATCCACTATGGACTGGACTCTCACACTATTATGTTAGATCCACTATGGACTGGACTCTCACACTATTATGTTAGCTCCACTATGGACTGGACTCACACTATTATGTTAGATCCACTATCGACTGGACTCTCACTATTATGTTAGATCCACTACGGACTGAACTGTCACTCTATTAGCTAGATCCACTACAGACTGGACTGTCACCCTATCAACTAGATCCACTACGGACTGGACTGTCACACTATTAACAAGATCCACTACGGACTGGACTGTCACACTATTAACTAGATCCACTACGGACTGGACTCTTACACTATTATGTTAGATCCACTACAGACTGGACTCTCACACTATTATGTTAGATCCACTATGGACTGGACTCTCACTATTATGTTAGATCCACTATGGACTGGACTCTCACTATTATGTTAGATCCACTATGGACTGGACTCTCACACTATTATGTTAGATCCACTATGGACTGGACTCCCACTATTGTGTCGGATCCACTATGGACGGGACTCTCACTATTATGTTAGATCCACTATGGACTGGACTTTCACACTATTATGTTAGATCCACTAAGGACTGGACTCTCACACTATTATGTTAGATCCACAATGAACTGGACTCTCACTATTATGTTAGATCCACTATGGACTGGACTCTCACACTATTATGTTAGATCCACTATGGACTGGACCCTCACACTATTAACTAGATCCACTACGGACTGGACTCTCACCCTATTAACTAGATCCACTCCAAGTCCATTGCAACGGTCGCCTGAGGGGGCGATGCTCCCCACATCTGCTGTCCTCTCCAAGGTTTTTTCATTGTATCCCATTGGGTTGAGTTTTTCCTTGCCCTGATGTGGGATGTGAGCCGAGGATGTGGTTGTGGCTTGTGCAGCCCTTTGAGACACTTGATTAAGGGCTATATCGGTACACTCTGATTGATTGACTTCAAAATGTTACTGTGTCCGACTTATCAAGCCGTCTTGCGGGTTCCAAGGACCGTCAAGGAAGGACATAGCGGTGGGGTGTTTAGACTTCTTCATTTTTCAATAAAGACTGCTTTTCAGCTGCTCCGTCTCTCCCCTTCTTCCCCTTACGTTCACGGCTGTCGCCCTTTTATACAGTGCGAGACCATTACTCAATTGCCCCCAGGTACATAAATCACGCACCTGATCTTGATTGCGGCGTCGCTCCCGGCGTGCCCCGCCTCGCCGCTCGCTGTCCATGCCTCCTCAATGCCATCTTGGGCCGAACTCCGGCGTGCCCCGCCTCGCTGTTGGACTGCCGGCCACGCCTCCTAGCCACCATCTTGGGCCGGGCTCCGGCGTGCCCCGCCTCGCCGCTTGCTCGCCGTCCACGCCCCCTCGCCGCCATATCCTGTGTGCATGCGTGATAGAAAGGGTCACCTTGGACAGCACACACCCACCTGAGGTATCAGATCTGGTTTCCAACGGCATCATCTCGGTGTGAGTCTGCTTTCTCAAGAGCCAAACGTGATCCGATCAGGTTGTTCCCACGGACTAACTGTTTGAGAAATTGGACGAATTCAGTGCATGGAAACATGGTCACGGTTTGAAGTCTGGAAAAGTTACATAGCAACACCCGTGGTGAGGGTGAAGTGCTGGTCTATGAACCTGGTCTATGAACCTGGTCTATGAACCTGGCCTATGAACCTAGCCTATGAACCTAGCCTATGAACCTGGCCTATGAACCTAGCCTATGAACCTGGCCTATGAACCTGGCCTATGAACCTGGCCTATGAACCTGGTCTATGAACCTGGTCTATGAACCTAGCCTATGAACCTGGTCTATGAACATGGTCTATGAACCTGGTCTATGAACCTAGCCTATGAACCTAGCCTATGAACCTGGCCTATGAACCTAGCCTATGAACCTGGCCTATGAACCTGGTCTATGAACATGGTCTATGAACCTGGCCTATGAACCTAGCCTATGAACCTAGCCTATGAACCTGGCCTATGAACCTAGCCTATGAACCTGGCCTATGAACATGGTCTATGAACCTGGCCTATGAATCTAGCCTATGAACCTGGCCTATGAACCTAGCCTATGAACCTGGCCTATGAACCTAGCCTATGAACCTGGCCTATGAACCTGGTCTATGAACATGGTCTATGAACCTGGCCTATGAACCTAGCCTATGAACATGGTCTATGAACCTGGTCTATGAACCTGGTCTATGAACCTAGCCTATGAACCTGGCCTATGAACCTGGCCTATGAACATGGTCTATGAACCTGGTCTATGAACCTAGCCTATGAACATGGTCTATGAACCTGGTCTATGAACCTAGCCTATGAACCTGGCCTATGAACCTGGTCTATGAACCTGGTCTATGAACCTGGTCTATGAACCTGGTCTATGAACCTGGTCTATGAACCTGGTGTGTCCGTTGTTGCGTGCAGGATTTACAGCAGATTGTCAGACCGAGTCTCTGGAACCAAGTGAGTGTGATACTAAGGAATGTTGGCAGCTGTGTGTGTGTGTGTGTGTGTGTGTGTGTGTGTGTGTGTGTGTGTGTGTGTGTGTGTGTGTGTGTGTGTGTGTGTGTGTGTGTGTGTGTGTGGCAAGTAAAAATTGTGCTGATAGAAGCGAAGGTGGATGGTGAGTGACAGCTCATCTCTGGGATTCCAGCGTTCATGACTGAAGTTGACATGAACATCAAACTTATATTAAATCAATCAATGTTTATTTATATAGCCCTAAATCACAAGTGTCTCAAAGGGCTGCACAAACCACAACCACATCCGCGGTACAGAGCCCACATAAGGACAAGGAAAAACTCACAACCCAGTGGTATGTCAATGTGAATGACTATGAGAAACCTTGGAGAGGACCACAGATGTGGGCAACCCCCCCTTCTAGGGGAGACCGGAAACAATGGACGTCCAGTGGGTCTAACATGATATTGTGAAAGTCCAGTCTATAGTGGATCTAACATAATATTGTGAGAGTCCAGTCCATAGTGGATCTAACATAATAGTGTGAGAGTCCAGTCCATAGTGGATCTAACATAATAGTGTGAGAGTCCAGTCCATAGTGGATCTAACATAATAGTGAGAGTCCAGTCCATAGTGGATCTAACATAATAGTGTGAAAGTCCAGTCTATAGTGGATCAAACATAATAGTGTGAGAGTCCAGTCTATAGTGGATCTAACATAATAGTGTGAGAGTCCAGTCCATAGTGGATCTAACATAATAGTGAGAGTCCAGTCCATAGTGGATCTAACATAATAGTGAGAGTCCAGTCCATAGTGGATCTAACATAATAGTGAGAGTCTAGTCCATAGTGGATCTAACATAATAGTGAGAGTCCAGTCTATAGTGGATCTAACATAATAGTGTGAAAGTCCAGTCCATAGTGGATCTAACATAATAGTGAGAGTCCAGTCCATAGTGGATCTAACATAATAGTGAGAGTCCAGTCCATAGTGGATCTAACATAATAGTGAGAGTCCAGTCCATAGTGGATCTAACATAATAGTGAGAGTCCAGTCTATAGTGGATCTAACATAATAGTGTGAAAGTCCAGTCCATAGTGGATCTAACATAATAGTGAGTGTCCAGTCCATAGTGGATCCAACATAATAGTGAGAGTCCAGTCCATAGTGGATCTAACATAATAGTGTGAAAGTCCAGTCCATAGTGGATCTAACATAATAGTGAGTGTCCAGTCCATAGTGGATCCAACATAATAGTGAGAGTCCAGTCCATAGTGGATCTAACATAATAGTGGGAGTCCAGTCCATAGTGGATCTAACATAATAGTGAGAGTCCAGTCCATAGTGGATCTAACATAATAGTGAGAGTCCAGTCCATAGTGGATCTAACATAATAGTGAGAGTCCAGTCCATAGTGGATCTAACATAATAGTGGGAGTCCAGTCCATAGTGGATCTAACATAATAGTGAGAGTCCAGTCCATAGTGGATCTAACATAATAGTGAGAGTCCAGTCCATAGTGGATCTAACGTAATAGTGAGAGTCCAGTCCATAGTGGATCTAACATAATAGTGAGAGTCCAGTCCATAGTGGATCTAACATAATAGTGAGAGTCCAGTCCATAGTGGATCTAACATAACAGTGAGAGTCCAGTCTATAGTGGACCTAACATAATAGTGAGAGTCCAGTCCATAGTGGATCCAACATAATAGTGTGAAAGTCCAGTCCATAGTGGATCTAACATAATAGTGAGAGTCCAGTCCATAGTGGATCTAACATAATAGTGAGAGTCCAGTCCATAGTGGATCTAACATAATAGTGTGAAAGTCCAGTCCATAATGGATCTAACATAATAGTGTGAAAGTCCAGTCCATAATGGATCTAACATAATAGTGAGAGTCCAGTCCATAGTGGATCTAACATAATAGTGAGAGTCCAGTCTATAGTGGATCTAACATAATAGTGTGAAAGTCCAGTCCATAGTGGATCTAACATAATAGTGAGAGTCCAGTCCATAGTGGATCTAACATAATAGTGAGAGTCCAGTCCATAGTGGATCTAACATAATAGTGGGAGTCCAGTCCATAGTGGATCTAACATAATAGTGAGAGTCCAGTCCATAGTGGATCTAACATAATAGTGAGAGTCCAGTCCATAGTGGATCTAACATAATAGTGGGAGTCCAGTCCATAGTGGATCTAACATAATAGTGAGAGTCCAGTCCATAGTGGATCTAACATAATAGTGAGAGTCCAGTCCATAGTGGATCTAACGTAATAGTGAGAGTCCAGTCCATAGTGGATCTAACGTAATAGTGAGAGTCCAGTCCATAGTGGATCTAACATAATAGTGAGAGTCCAGTCCATAGTGGATCTAACATAATAGTGAGAGTCCAGTCCATAGTGGATCTAACATAACAGTGAGAGTCCAGTCTATAGTGGACCTAACATAATAGTGAGAGTCCAGTCCATAGTGGATCCAACATAATAGTGTGAAAGTCCAGTCCATAGTGGATCTAACATAATAGTGAGAGTCCAGTCCATAGTGGATCCAACATAATAGTGTGAAAGTCCAGTCCATAGTGGATCTAACATAATAGTGAGAGTCCAGTCCATAGTGGATCTAACATAATAGTGAGAGTCCAGTCCATAGTGGATCTAACATAATAGTGTGAGAGTCCAGTCCATAGTGGATCTAACATAATAGTGTGAGAGTCCAGTCCATAGTGGATCTAACATAATAGTGTGAAAGTCCAGTCCATAATGGATCTAACATAATAGTGAGAGTCCAGTCCATAGTGGATCTAACATAATAGTGAGAGTCCAGTCTATAGTGGATCTAACATAATAGTGTGAAAGTCCAGTCCATAGTGGATCTAACATAATAGTGAGAGTCCAGTCCATAGTGGATCTAACATAATAGTGAGAGTCCAGTCCATAGTGGATCTAACATAATAGTGAGAGTCCAGTCCATAGTGGATCTAACATAATAGTGAGAGTCCAGTCCATAGTGGATCTAACATAATAGTGTGAGAGTCCAGTCCATAGTGGATCTAACATAATAGTGAGAGTCAAGTCCTTAGTGGATCTAACATAATAGTGAGAGTCCAGTCCATAGTGGATCTAACATAATAGTGAGAGTCCAGTCCATAGCGGATCTAACATAATATTGTGAGAGTCCAGTCCATAATGGATCTAACATAATAGTGAGAGTCCAGTCCATAGTGGATTTAACATAATAGTGAGAGTCCAGTCCATAGTGGATCTAACGTAATAGTGAGAGTTCAGTCCATAGTGGATCTAACATAATAGTGTGAGAGTCCAGTCCATAGTGGATCTAACATAATAGTGTGAGAGTCCAGTCCATAGTGGATCTAACATAATAGTGAGAGTCCAGTCCATAGTGGATCTAACATAATAGTGAGAGTCCAGTCCATAGCGGATCTAACATAATATTGTGAGAGTCCAGTCCATAATGGATCTAACATAATAGTGAGAGTCCAGTCCATAGTGGATTTAACATAATAGTGAGAGTCCAGTCCATAGTGGATCTAACATAATAGTGAGTGTCCAGTCCATAGTGGATCTAACGTAATAGTGTGAGAGTCCAGTCCATAGTGGATCTAACGTAATAGTGAGAGTTCAGTCCATAGTGGATCTAACATAATAGTGTGAGAGTCCAGTCCATAGTGGATCTAACATAATAGTGTGAGAGTCCAGTCCATAGTGGATCTAACATAATAGTGAGACTCTAGTCCCTAGTGGATCTAACATAATAGTGTGAAAGTCCAGTCCATAATGGATCTAACATAATAGTGAGAGAGTCCAGTCCATAGTGGATCTAACATAATAGTGTGAGAGTCCAGTCCATAGTGGATCTAACATAATAGTGTGAGAGTCCAGTCCATAGTGGATCTAACATAATAGTGGGAGTCCAGTCCATAGTGGATCTAACATAATAGTGAGAGTCCAGTCCATAGCGGATCTAACATAATATTGTGAGAGTCCAGTCCATAATGGATCTAACATAATAGTGAGAGTCCAGTCCATAGTTGATTTAACATAATAGTGAGAGTCCAGTCCATAGTGGATCTAACGTAATAGTGAGAGTTCAGTCCATAGTGGATCCAACATAATAGTGTGAGAGTCCAGTCCATAGTGGATCTAACATAATAGTGTGAGAGTCCAGTCCATAGTGGATCTAACATAATAGTGTGAGAGTCCAGTCCATAGTGGATCTAACATAATAGTGAGACTCTAGTCCATAGTGGATCTAACATAATAGTGTGAGAGTCCAGTCCATAGTGGATCCAACATAATAGTGAGAGAGTCCAGTCCATAGTGGATCTAACATAATAGTGTGAGTCCAGTCCATAGTGGATATAACATAATAGTGTGAGAGTCCAGTCCATAGTGGATTTAACATAATAGTGAGAGTCCAGTCCATAGTGGATCTAACATAATAGTGTGAGTCCAGTCCATAGTGGATATAACATAATAGTGAGAGTCCAGTCCATAGTGGATCTAACATAATAGTGAGAGTCCAGTCCAGAGTGGATCTAACATAATAGTGAGAGTCCAGTTCATAGTGGATCTAACATAATAGTGAGAGTCCAGTCCATAGTGGATCTAACATAATAGTGAGAGTCCAGTCCATAGCGGATCTAACATAATATTGTGAGAGTCCAGTCCATAATGGATCTAACATAATAGTGAGAGTCCAGTCCATAGTGGATTTAACATAATAGTGAGAGTCCAGTCCATAGTGGATCTAACATAATAGTGAGTGTCCAGTCCATAGTGGATCTAACGTAATAGTGTGAGAGTCCAGTCCATAGTGGATCTAACGTAATAGTGAGAGTTCAGTCCATAGTGGATCTAACATAATAGTGTGAGAGTCCAGTCCATAGTGGATCTAACATAATAGTGTGAGAGTCCAGTCCATAGTGGATCTAACATAATAGTGAGACTCTAGTCCCTAGTGGATCTAACATAATAGTGTGAAAGTCCAGTCCATAATGGATCTAACATAATAGTGAGAGAGTCCAGTCCATAGTGGATCTAACATAATAGTGTGAGAGTCCAGTCCATAGTGGATCTAACATAATAGTGTGAGAGTCCAGTCCATAGTGGATCTAACATAATAGTGGGAGTCCAGTCCATAGTGGATCTAACATAATAGTGAGAGTCCAGTCCATAGCGGATCTAACATAATATTGTGAGAGTCCAGTCCATAATGGATCTAACATAATAGTGAGAGTCCAGTCCATAGTGGATCTAACATAATAGTGAGAGTCCAGTCCATAGTTGATTTAACATAATAGTGAGAGTCCAGTCCATAGTGGATCTAACGTAATAGTGAGAGTTCAGTCCATAGTGGATCCAACATAATAGTGTGAGAGTCCAGTCCATAGTGGATCTAACATAATAGTGTGAGAGTCCAGTCCATAGTGGATCTAACATAATAGTGTGAGAGTCCAGTCCATAGTGGATCTAACATAATAGTGAGACTCTAGTCCATAGTGGATCTAACATAATAGTGTGAGAGTCCAGTCCATAGTGGATCCAACATAATAGTGAGAGAGTCCAGTCCATAGTGGATCTAACATAATAGTGTGAGTCCAGTCCATAGTAGATCTAACATAATAGTGTGAGAGTCCAGTCCATAGACTCTTCTGGGTCTCCAGGCCAGGGTCTTCTAAAGATCCCAAAACAACATTTCAAAACCTGTGGAGACCCGGCATTCCAGACAAAGCTCCCAGACCCTGGAAAAACGTGCACCAGTCCCTCCGTGATCTTGACACTTTTAACTCAGTGGCCCAGTGGTTAGAGTGTCCGCCCTGAGATGAGTAGGTTGTGAGTTCAAACCCTGGCCGAGTCATACCAAAGACTATAAACCTCCCTGCTTTGCACTCAGCATCAAGGCTTGGAATTGGGGTTAAATCACCATAAATGATTCCCGGGCGTGGCCACTGCTGCTGCTCACTGCTCCCCTCACCTCCCAGGGGGTGAACAAGGGGATGGGTCGAATGCAGAGGACACATTTTGCCACACCTAGTGTGTGTGTGACAATCATTGCTACTTTAACTTTTATCTTTTAAGAAACATTTGAAACCTTCTCTTTTTAGTAAAGATTTTAGTTAATGCACTTTTTAACTATATTTGTTAAGTAGGGACCAAATGTCCCTTTGGGACAGAGGACCCTATTCTATTGCTAAGGTTTTATTATTATTATACCGTCGCCTCTTTGAGCTGTAATTTGACCCCTTTAACATGCTTCAAAACTCACCAAATTTAACACACACATCAGGACTGGCGAAAATTACCATCTAATCAAAAATCCAAAACCCAAAACTCAAAATGGCGCTCTAGCGCCCCCTAGGAAAAAACACGGACAAAACTGCTTGTAACTTCCGTTAGGAATGTCGTAGAGACATGAAACAAAAACCTCTATGTAGGTCTGACTTAGACATAGATTTCATACACTGACCTCCTTCAGCAAAAATCAACAGGAAGTTGGCAGAAACCCCTTCAAAACAAATGTTTCCTAAAAAATGTCATTTTTGCCTCTTTGAGCTGTAATTTGACCCCCTTAAAATGCTTCAAAACTCACCAAACCGGACACACACATCAGGACTGGTGAAAATTGTGATGTAATTAAAAAAAGAAAAAAACCCCACAAAACTCAAAATGGCGCTCTAGCGCCCTCTAGGAATAAAACACTGACAAAACTGCTCTTGGGAAGAAAACACAGACAAAACTGCTTGTAACTTCTGGTATGAATGTCATAGAGACTTGAAACAAATAACTCTATGTAGGTCTCACTTAGACCTACATTTCATTCATTGACATCCTTCAGCAAAAATCAACAGGAAGTTGGCAATTACCCCTTCAAAATAAAAGTTTTGTAAAAACCTGTCACCTTTTTTCAAACATTATCTCCTCTGAGCGCGTTTGTTGTGTCGGCTTCAAACTCACACAGGAAAAAGATTGAACCCTTTTGATTAAAATTTGCGCAGAGTTTTTCTAACTGCTCCATTTTTGATTTTACAAGCCTTCAAAGAACTGCTGCGCTGATGCTGCTGCGCTGCTGCCGTCTGAAGATGGCGGCTTAAAAGCAGGAAGCACCAGCGTGACCACACAATGCAGAGAAGGTAGGTACTGTGCAGGTAAAGATATGTTGACTGGGTGAAAGAAGGAGGCACCAGTTTGACTCCAGGAAACAGAGAAGGTAGGTACTGTGCAGGTAAAAGATATGTTGTCTGGGTTATGGCAGGAAGCACCAGCGTGTATGGGTGAAATAAAGAAGAACCAGTGTGACCCCAGGATGCAGGGAAGGTAGGTAATGTGCAGGTAAAGATATGTTGAATGGGTAAAGGCAGGAAACACCAACAAAAGTCGGTCCCGTCCATCACTGCTTGCAGCTTTAATCATCTTTGTATCCTTTTTATGATGTTGCCTTTGTTGTTTTCCATGAACTGTTGATTTACTTCACCTATGTTTTGTACAGATCTTTGGGATTTTACCTGTGAAAAGTGCTTTATAAATAACATTTACCTACTCACTTATTATTTTGTATTCCATTATTGAATAAACAACCCAAAATAAATGCTCAAAGCCAGGGGTGTCCTAACTTTTTCCACAGAGGGCCACACACGGAAAAATGTAAGCATGCGGGGCCCATTTTGATATTTTTCATTTTCAAACCATAACAACATATATGAACTTTGTTTTTAATTCTTAGGGCTCCTGGGGAGCATAGAGGGTCTCAGTCACTAAAATGTTAAAAATAAGTCACATTATCATTATTATTTATTTAATGCTTACAGTAAATCTCTATATCAACTTGAGGTTGATATCAAGTAAAACAAATAAGGTTTTATGCCTTTTCTGTCAAAGACAACTTTGTTTTTTTTATAGTAAAACTGAAATATGCAGTATTTAGATAGATAGATAGATAGATAGATAGATAGATAGATAGATAGATAGATAGATAGATAGATAGATAGATAGATAGATAGATAGATAGATAGATAGATAGATAGATAGATAGATAGATAGTACTTTATTGATTCCTTCAGGAGAGTTCCTTTATTTAGCAATTAAAGCCCTCAAAGATCAATAATGCAGGACACCCTTGGTTTTATTTATTTAATATTTTTGAGTAATCACAGTGAAAAGTTCAATAAAATCCTACTAAATATATTTAAGATCCGAAAGGTTCCCCTCTCATAAAGTGATGCATTTTTATTGGTTTTTTTTTTTACTTTTAACACTTAAATTTCAAGACCAACTTCCGATATATCTGTCGATTTTAAGTTTGAACTATTATTTTGTTTGTTTTATGCTCTTTTGTCAAAACTTTGATGTTTTTATACGGCAACCACACAACACGTGGAATATTTTTTCCACATAAAACATTTTAAAGTGATAATTTTAAGTAATAATTCATTACAACAGATTTTTTTGTCCTTTTTGTAATTAAATTTTTGAGCAATGGAAAAAAAAAGGAAAATAAAGACAAAAGGGAAAAAAAACGGCCTGCATGGCAGTTTTGTGTCAACATTGCCACGTTTTCTCATTAGATTTCACCTCATTACACTTGAAAAAAAAAAAGTTTTTAGTTTTGCAATACTATCGAAATTTGCAATTTTTGCAGAATGTGTGGCGGGCCGTTAAATGATTAGCTGGGGGCCGCAAAAGACCTTCGGGCCGCACTTTAGACCCCCTGTTCAAAGTAAACGCCTTTAATGACCATTATTATTATTATCATCATCATAATTATTATTATTATTATTGTAACGAGAGTGAACAACCCTAACAATGAAATAGTGTTTAAACACTGGCCGTCGACCAATGGACCAAAGGAGGAAAACAATGCTGCCATCTGGTGGTCAAATATGGTGATGCACACAACCTGAAGCAGGCTTATAAAGTAGTTGATGTTAAAGCAGGCGCATCTAAATTAATTTGAATATCTTCAAGCTAATTTATGTATTAATAAAGCCAAACTAAACCAGGATGTGCTCCACTTTACCAGTTTATCCGAATCCAAGCGGTAGAGAATGGATGGATGGACGTTGAAACTGAAGCTCTGTATTTTAAAAAAAAGTCCATAAGTTCCACCTTGAAAGGATGATTTAATAATATAAGGGCATGCATGTACATCAACATTATGATGTGCTTGAGTGGCTGGACGGGACATACAAATAAATACAATTACTTTTTAATGTTTTAATTAATAAATGACTGTGTACATTTCTTAAGGATTTAATTGGTTCGTTTTAATTGAACTCATAATATCAAATACATTTAGTACAATATTTTAATTTATTGAATGGTCTACATTTTATTAGTAGTCCTGACTAACTTTATATTGGTTTAAAATCACAATAATCACACTTGTGAATTTGATTAATCACAGCTTGTTACTCACTTGCATGATTTGAATGAACTCCATCAAGAGTCTAATATTAGGACACAAATGCAATTTTGTTGGCAAAATGTGGTTAAATTGTTTCGGGTGTATGTACATCATTAATTACGTGTATGTACATCATTAATTACGTGTATGTACGTCATTAATTATGTGTATGTACGTCAGTTAATTATGTGTACGTACATCATTAATTATGTGTATGTACATCATTAATTATGTGTATGTACGTCATTAATTATGTGTATGTACGTCATTAATTATGTGTATGTACGTCATTAATTATGTGTATGTACGTCATTAATTATGTGTATGTACGTCATTAATTTTTTGTATGTACTAAATTAATTATGTGTATGTACGGCATTAATTATGTGTATGTACGTCATTAATTATGTGTATGGACGTCATTAATTATGTGTATGTACGTGATTAATTATGTGTATGTACGTCATTAATTATGTGTATGTGCGTCATTAATTATGTGTATGTACGTCATTATGTGTATGTACATCATTAATTATGTGTATGTACATCATTAATTATGTGTATGTACGTCATTAATTGTGTGTATGTACATCATTAATTATGTGTATGTACGTCATTAATTGTGTATGTACGTCATTAATTATGTGTATGTACATCATTAATTATGCGTATGTACGTCATTAATTATGTGTATGTACGTCATTAATTATATGTATGTACGTCATTAATTATATGTACATCATTATGTGTATGTACATCCTTAATTATGTGTATGTACCTCATTAATCGTGTGTATGTACATCATTAATTATGTGTATGTACGTCATTAATCATGTGTATGTACCTCATTAATTATGTGTATGTACGTCATTAATTATGTGTATGTACATCATTAATTATGTGTATGGACGTCATTAATTATGTGTATGTACGTCATTAATTATGTGTATGTACATCATTAATTATGTGTATGGACGTCATTAATTATGTGTATGTACGTCATTAATTATGTGTATGTACATCATTAGTTATGTATATGTACGTCATTAATTATGTGTATGTACGTCATTAATTATGTGTATGTACATCATTAATTATGCGTATGTACGTCATTAATTATGTGTATGTACCTCATTATGTGTATGTATGTACGTCATTAATTGTGTATGTACATCATTATGTGTATGTACATCATTATGTGTATGTACCTCATTAATCATGTGTATGTACATCATTAATTATGTGTATGTACCTCATTAATTATGTGTATGTACCTCATTAATTATGTGTATGTACATCATTAATTATGTGTATGTACATCATTCATTATGTGTATGTACATAATTAATTATGTGTATGTATGTCATTAATTATGTGTATGTACATCATTAATTATGCGTATGTACGTCATTAATTATGTGTATGGACGTCATTAATTATATGTATGTACGTCACTAATTGTGTATGTACATCATTATGTGTATGTACATCATTAATTATGTGTATGTACATAATTAATTATGCGTATGTACATCATTAATTATGTGTATGTACGTCATTAATTAGCTTCCAACTTGGTAAGGGTTCAATCAATCAATGTTTACTTATAAAGCCCTAAATCACCAGTGTCTCAAAGGGCTGCACAAGCCACAACCACATCCTGGGCTCAGATCCCAGGGCAAGGAAAAACTCAACCCAACGGGATAGCAATGAGAAACCTTGGACGACCGGTGCAATGGACGTCGGGTGGATCTAACGTAATAGTGTGAGAGTCCAGTCCATAGTGGATCTAACATAATAGTGTGAGAGTCCAGTCCATAGTGGATCTAACATAATAGTGGGAGAGTCCAGTCCATAGTGGATCTAACATAATAGTGTGAGAGTCCAGTCCATAGTGGATCTAACATAATAGTGAGAGTCCAGTCCATAGTGGATCTAACATAATAGTGTGAGAGTCCAGTCCATAGTGGATCTAACATAATAGTGTGAGAGTCCAGTCCATAGTGGATCTAACATAATAGTGTGAGAGTCCAGTCCATAGTGGATCTAACATAATAGTGTGAGAGTCCAGTCCATAGTGGATTTAACATAATAGTGTGAGAGTCCAGTCCATAGTGGATCTAACATAATAGTGTGAGAGTCCAGTCCATAGTGGATCTAACATAATAGTGAGAGTCCAGTCCATAGTGGATCTAACATAATAGTGAGAGTCCAGTCCATAGTGGATCTAACATAATCGTGAGAGTCCAGTCCATAGTGGATCTAACATAATAGTGAGAGTCCAGTCCATAGTGGATCCAACATAATAGTGTGAGAGTCCAGTCCATATTGGATCCGACATAATAGTGTGAGTCCAGTCCATAGTGGATCCAACATAATAGTGTGAGAGTCCAGTCCATATTGGATCCGACATAATAGTGTGAGTCCAGTCCATAGTGGATCTAACATAATAGTGTGAGAGTCCAGTCCATAGTGGATCTAACATAATAGTGTGAGAGTCCAGTCCATAGTGGATCTAACATAATAGTGAGAGTCCAGTCCATAGTGGATCTAACATAATAGTGTGAGAGTCCAGTCCATAGTGGATCTAACATAATAGTGTGAGAGTCCAGTCCATAGTGGATCCAACATAATAGTGTGAGAGTCCAGTCCATATTGGATCCGACATAATAGTGTGAGTCCAGTCCATAGTGGATCTAACATAATAGTGAGAGTCCAGTCCATAGTGGATCTAACATAATCGTGAGAGTCCAGTCCATAGTGGATCTAACATAATAGTGAGAGTCCAGTCCATAGTGGATCCAACATAATAGTGTGAGAGTCCAGTCCATATTGGATCCGACATAATAGTGTGAGTCCAGTCCATAGTGGATCCAACATAATAGTGTGAGAGTCCAGTCCATATTGGATCCGACATAATAGTGTGAGTCCAGTCCATAGTGGATCTAACATAATAGTGTGAGAGTCCAGTCCATAGTGGATCTAACATAATAGTGTGAGAGTCCAGTCCATAGTGGATCTAACATAATAGTGAGAGTCCAGTCCATAGTGGATCTAACATAATAGTGTGAGAGTCCAGTCCATAGTGGATCTAACATAATAGTGTGAGAGTCCAGTCCATAGTGGATCCAACATAATAGTGTGAGAGTCCAGTCCATATTGGATCCGACATAATAGTGTGAGTCCAGTCCATAGTGGATCTAACATAATAGTGTGAGAGTCCAGTCGGCAGAGTCATGAGCAGCAGAATCATGGATGCTACTTCTTTCTTTTTTGATAACCTTTTATTGGCCTCTTTGCTGTTTTTGTGTCGTCCTTTCTGTGTTTGGAGCTTCTCTACCAGCCAGAATTTTGTTCAAAACTTCTACGTTGACGCTCACAGACCATTTCTGTCCGGATTTTCTTTTGCAACTTACATTTGTGTTTTTCTATAAGGACTTCAATAAAAAAGACTTTGCTCAAAGCCTTCACCTCAGAAACCGTTCACTCTTCCACTGTCAGAACTTGTTTACCACGTGATCTCGGGGCATTCAGTCGTTCGCAGCTGGACTGCTTGGTTTGTCTTGGAGGACGTGTCACTGCCCATCCAAGTGTTTGGTCGGATCTAACTAATCAGATCACACCAATCTAAGTCTATGATCTGACTAATAAGATCTGACCAATTGAAGTCAATGAACTGAACTAATTAATGAGATCTGACCAATTGAAGTTTTTGATCTGACTAATCAGATCTGACCAATTGAGGTCAATGAACTGAATAACGAGATCTGACCAATCGAAGTCAATGATCTGACTAAGATCTGACCAGTTGAAGTCAATAAACTGAACTAATTAATGAGATCTGACCAATTGAAGTTTTTGATCTGACTAATCAGATCTGACCAAACAGATCCAGTCTATGAGCACGAACTGTTGAAGTCTACTTGGATGATCGTCTCCCAAGACCAACCAAACAGTCCCGTTGCGAACGATTGAACGCCCTGAGATGACAACGACCTGGATGAATGAGAACCTTCATAGGTGTGTTACCGTATGATGTCATAGGAATCCTATGACGTCACGACTTTATGACATAAATGTATGACACCGTAGCTAACTGAGCTTTGTAAACACCACACCAGGACCTTCGCCATCCACTGTGTTTCTTAAGATAACTAAAATGGCGTCTATTTTCTGTCCCACAATGGTATGAGTTTTGGGAGCTACTCAAGGTGCGTAACCAAATTTCAGTTAAATCTTTTGGGCATTTTAAAATCCACGTTTCAGCAAAGCACTTTTACGAATGATCCAATTCAATTAGGGCAGTGCGAGTGATGGACTGTGAGATCCATGCTCTCATTTGAAACTCCTGATGGTGGACTCTGGCTGTGTCCGTAACGACAATCCCGTGGTCGTTAAACGTCAATCTGTACATATTTTGACAGTTTTGTTTGTTGTCAAAATGGGATTACTGTCATCGAAGTTAATCTGAGATAAATGATCATGCACAGACACTACAACGTCTGCTCTCACCCAACGGTAAATGCAGTTATCTGCCAAGACTCTGCGGGTCTGTGTTTCTTTCCCCGAGAGTGAGCGACGACAGCTCTTGTTGACTTGTCGGTTTAGCTTCAGTAGTAGTGAACAATGGCAACTGAAGCAACACCCAAATCGAAGCTGAAACTACAGAAATGGTTGTAGAATATCATTCCACATATTCATATAACTTCTCATTTTTACATATTTTACATTTATTTGCTTAAATCCCCCTCATATTGCGCCAATTGGGTGTTTTGGTATTCAAGTCCACATTGAATAAGTCCAGTTTCAGAAACATATTTGACAGTAAATTTGGTTAGAATTTAGTGTGTGGAATATATAGTATGGGCAGCGAAACCCGGTTCCACATTGGCACCAGTGTCCCCATAGGCGGTAACGTGGTGACTGCTGGTCAGTAAGTAAGGGTACTCCGTAAACACGACTTTACACACGTTCTCCAATAAAAGGATTGAAAGATTGAGGGCATCTGGTTTGGTGGCTGCAGGATTAGGTCTCTGCTTTTTGCGGATAATGTGGTCCTGATGGCTTCATCTGGCCAGGATCTTCAGCTCTAACTGGATCGGTTCGAAGCCGAGTGTGAATCCACTGGGATGAGAATCAGCACCTTCAAGTCGTAGTTCATGGTTCTTGCCTGGAAAAGGGTGGTGTGCTATCTCCGGGGTTGGGGAGGAGACCCTGCCCCATGTGGAGGAGTTCAAGTACCTAGGAGTCTAGTTCACGAGTGAGGGAAGAGTGGATCATGAGATCGACAGGCGGATCAGTGCGACGTATTCAGTAATGCGGACGGCGGATCGAGCAGTTTCAGTGAAGAAGGAACTGAGCCGTAAGGCAAGCTCTCAATTTACTGGTCAGTCTACGTTCCCATCCTCACCTATGGTCATGACCTATGGGTTATGACCGAAAGGACAAGATCACGGGTACAAGCGGCCCAAATGAGTTTGCTCCGTTGGGGTCTCTCCCTTAGAGATAGGGTGAGAAGCTCTGCCATCCGGGAAGAACTCAAAGTAAAGCCGCTGCTCCTCCACATGGAGAGGAGCCAGATGAGGTGGTTCGGGCATCTGGTCAAGATGCCACCCGAACGCCTCCCTAGGGAGGTGTTTAGGGCACGTCTGAATAGCAGGAGACCACGGGGAAGACCCAGGACATGTTGGGAAGACTATGTCTAGCCGGCTGGCCTGGGAACGCCTCGGGAGGAACTGGACGAAGTGGCTGGGGAGAGGGAAGTCTTGGCTTCCCTGCTTAGGCCACTGCCCCCTCCAACCGACCTCGGATAAGCGAAAGAAGGTGGATGGATGGATGGATGGATGATTGATTGATGTAGTGCACTTCCAGAGAGGAGGGGACGGGGAGGGACTATCAGCCAGGAGCGCAGAGTGGAGGGCGGGATTTCTGCCTGCAGACACAAGATTCAAGTACTTCAGCTTTAAGTCCTCTGGCAGCTGTAAAATTATAATATGATGTTGCTGATTAGACAACTTTCCTAATATTGTTATTATTTCTGACATGACGGAGAACTGTCTCTGTAGCGCCTGTGTTTCCGGAACACTGTCAGCCTGTCCTCCTGACACATGCTAAATAAAACGCAGAACAGTGATGAGTGTTGATAAATCACATTGCGTGTGCTAAACAGCTATATTTTCTCCTCCCAGTATTTGATGATAGTTTGCATATTAAAAAAGAAAGCAACGCAACATTCTGCCCACTAAACAATCACATCCACTTAGCACGTTTAGTATATGTCACAGTGGGGGGTAACAACTTGCTGCAGGGTCGTTCTCCCAGGAAAGCAGACTGACTACTTGGGACATGGCGTGCAAGTATAAACATGATTTAATTTGAACTAAAAAAGGTATAAACAAAAGGCGCTCACAGCGGAGGCACAACTTGGCTAAGGAAACAGAACTAACTCGTTAACGTAAATTATGAACATAAAACAAACAACACTTACTGTGGCTTGAAAAGAGCAGCATGGACTTTGGCGTGAAAAAGCTAGCATGGACAGAGCATGAAAAGAACAACAATGACGCCAGGCCGACTGCCTGGCAACTACAAGCTTAAATACTGCCTCTGATTAGTGCTTGGGAAGCCGGTGAGCAGGCGAGCATTAATCAGAGACAGGCGAACACAATAAGTAACCCTGGCGACAAAACAAGGGAGTGAAAAGACAGGGAGTCTGAAACAAAACAGAACATAACTAAACAAAACATGACAGTATATCTGCTTAGCGTGTGCTATCAAGTTAGCATGTGTCTTAGTACGCGCAAACCTCGAGTAAATCAGGCCCTGAGTCCTTTGTGTGGCAAATATCAACAATGATATTTTGTTATATACAACCAAGAAATACTTTTGAGAAAAAACAATCTAAGTATAATCAAAATGTTATTTATATATTTTTTTGTGTGTGTGTAAAACAAAAGCATGAGCCAGGCCACACGACCGATGTGCTGGATGGCTTTTGGATGAGTTACTCAAAGATAGAGGCCAACGATGGAGAGGCAGTGAACAGGTGCTGGCTGGGCATCGACAAACATTCTGCAAGCATCATCTCCTCCAAATCCACCGAAGAGGATGTCTCAAGTTGGAAGGCTGGCGCTAGTGAGGAAATGTCCACAGGCAGTCAGAACGCTGAGCTCTTGCATCGCTCGTTCTCACCAGAAGAAGGCAACAAAAGCATTTTACCTGAAGAAAACATCAGTCAAGGTGAGTTCCTGGTATCCATATGTCAATCCATCCATTTTCCTTTTTGTGTTTGTTACCCACATCAAGTGACAGGAACAGTTAAACACATCAAATGTCGGTGAAACGGTAGCAAAATTAGCTCAAAAAGCCAGCATGCATACAGTTAGCATGTTTCACATACCGAGGTGTTACAGTTTCAACAGTTTCCCGTGACGGAACATATCTGTGTGTTTCTGCAGAGGAATTTGATGCAAAATACCAACAGTTGGAAGAGCTTGGAAAAGGTGGCTTTGGATTTGTGTTCGCAGGCCACAGAAAGTCTGATTCTTTGCCGGTAAGTACTAGGACCCACTGGACCGTTCTGCAAAGTACGTCAAGTTCTCAGGACATTCACATGTTGTCTTATAGGTGGCAATCAAACATATTCCTAATATCAGTGTGGAGGATGAATTACAGGTAAATATAAATAATAGGAGTGCAAAAGTCTACCATAATCTCGGTTCCACATGTACTTCAGTCCTAAGGTCATGGTTTAGTTCCTACAATAGGGATCAAAATGCCAAAATAAATTGTTAACAGTTGAATAGTTTTTTTAAAAAAAAGCAATTGCAAGCTTCTGTCAAACTCAGTTCTTACACGTGCATCGCAATACTAAAAATATGACAAAAATAAGTTTTTATCATCTTTAAGAACATAGCCAGAGTCTCTCTCAGGCCAACTCGGAGGTGCTAACACTATTGTACTGCCTTGCTCTCTGGCCATTCCCAAAAAGAATATCAGAAGTCTACAATCACTACAAGACTCAGCTGCACGGGTGCTGACGAGGACCATAGGGCGGGAACATATTACACCAGTTTTAAAGTCGCTCCATTGGCTGCCTGTCCGCTTCAGGGTCGATTGTCAAGTTCTATTATCGGGTTTTAAATGTCTTATCTATCTGACTTGCTCTGACCGTCTCAACCCTCGCGGATCTTGAGCCCTTTTTGCTTTACCAAATACCAGAACAAAAAGACCTACAGTGGGGCGGCACTTCCCCACCGTGGCCCCCACCTGTGGAACAGCCTGCCAGAGAGCCTCGGGACTGCAGTGGCTGTTGAAACAAAAAAGGGACAAAGACAAACCTTTTTAATCAAGCTTTTTACTGATCATCTTAAACTCTTATGAATGTTTTAAATTTGTGTATGGTTTTGTTTTCTATCGTAATTATTAATATTACTACTATTAGTATCTCAATGCTCGGCAGAACGTTGTCAGAGGGGTTAGTACGTCTGCCTCACAATATGAAGGGCCTGAGTTCGATGCTGCACTCGGGATCTTTCTGTGTGGAGTTTGCATGTTTTCCCCGTGACTGCGTGGGTTCCCTCCGGGTACTCCGGCTTCCTAACCCTAATGTTCTCCCCGTGACTACGTGGGTTTCCTTCGGGTACTCCGGCTTCCTAACCCTAATGTTCTCCCCGTGACAGCGTGGGTTCCCTCCGGGTACTCCGGCTTCCTAACCCTAATGTTCTCCCCGTGACTGCATGGGTTCCCTCCGGGTACTCCGGCTTCCTAACCCTAATGTTCTCCCCGTGACTACGTGGGTTCCCTCCGGGTACTCCGGCTTCCTAACCCTAATGTTCTCCCCGTGACTACGTGGGTTCCCTCCGGGTACTCCGGCTTCCTAACACTAATGTTCTCCCCGTGACTACGTGGGTTACCTTCGGGTACTCCGGCTTCCTAACACTAATGTTCTCCACGTGACTACGTGGGTTCCCTCCGGGTACTCCGGCTTCCTAACCCTAATGTTCTCCTCGTGACTGCGTGGGTTCCCTCCGGGTACTCTGGCTTCCTAACACTAATATTCTCCCCGTGACTACGTGGGTTACCTCCGGGTACTCCGGCTTCCTAACCCTAATGTTCTCCCCGTGACTACGTGGGTTACCTTCGGGTACTCCGGCTTCCTAACCCTAATGTTCTCCTCGTGACTGCGTGGGTTCCCTCCGGGTACTCCGGCTTCCTAACCCTAATGTTCTCCCCGTGACTACGTGGGTTCCCTCCGGGTACTCCGGCTTCCTAACACTAATGTTCTCCCCGTGACTACGTGGGTTACCTTCGGGTACTCCGGCTTCCTAACACTAATGTTCTCCACGTGACTACGTGGGTTCCCTCCGGGTACTCCGGCTTCCTAACCCTAATGTTCTCCTCGTGACTGCGTGGGTTCCCTCCGGGTACTCTGGCTTCCTAACACTAATATTCCCCCCGTGACTACGTGGGTTACCTCCGGGTACTCCGGCTTCCTAACCCTAATGTTCTCCCCGTGACTACGTGGGTTACCTTCGGGTACTCCGGCTTCCTAACCCTAATGTTCTCCCCGTGACTGCGTGGGTTCCCTCCAGGTACTCCGGCTTCCTAACCCTAATGTTATGTTTTGTTTTTCCTTTATTGTCATCCAATAGTGCTGTGTATGTTTACTTTTATTCTTCCTCTGACTTTGTACTGTAATTTGTGTTTGTCACTTACCTGTGCATGAAAAGTATCGCAGCAATTAAGTTGGATTTGATTGGATGAAAAAGGTCAATTAATGAATGACGCAGCGTTTCATATGAAATTTGTAAAAGTATCCCCGACCCATCGGTGACACGAATATAATGGCAAATGTTCCTTCTATACCTTTTCTTCCCTCGGTGCAAAGCATTAGTACTAGGCTTGCAAGCGCTCGTACTGGGTTTGAATCCCGGCCATAGAGGTTTTAGGAAGATTCCCAAATGACATAATCAAATCAGAAAGGTTTCAGCGTGGAGGACGACGACAGCGGGCCGTGTCTTTTTTTACATTTGTGAATGAACCCAAGCGCCTGAGTAAATAATTGATGTCTTAATGTGTAAGCCTGCGTCCCAAAGACCTGTGCGACCAATGTATGTGGAAAATGAGGTGTGCTCAACAGCCCGGGAATTTCGGTAAATGGTGAAAAAAAAAACTGGTAATTCTGCTTCAGTCCTCAATTTGGTTTCATGGACTTTTGTGTTACTGCACTGGAATCATAACACCCATCAAACATTTATCTTGGTCCGTCTCTTCGGCTGCAGAAATATGAAACCCCTTTAGAAGTTGCTCTTATGCAGAAAGCAGCAGGCGGTCCTGAAGCAATCGGAAAATCAGCCGCTGTCTCGCTTCTGGACTGGTATTATCTGGACAAAGAGCTAATCCTCGTCATGGAAAGACCAGTCCCATCTATGGAGCTTTCAGATTACCTCATATCCCGCGGAGGCTCTATGGACGAAAGCGAGGCTAAGGTAGAATAGCTCAGTGGTTGTGGGGTGTGGTTCGCTGCTTTCATTTCTGAGACTCTACGACTTCTACTCATGTGTTTCTCTTTGTCCTCACTTCAGATCCTTCAAAAGCAGTTGGTTGATGCAGCCATTGACCTGCACACTAAAGGTGTGTTTCACCAGGACATCAAATGTACAAATGTCCTGGTGGAGTATGGTTCTGGTGACCCGCATATAAGAATCATTGACTTTGGCTGTGGGAGTTTTTTACAAAGAAAACCCTTCTGGAAATTTCGAGGTATCATAATTGGCCACAAATATAACCTTTATGTTTTGTTTTTTTAAATAATAAAGTATCTTTTTTTGTTTTGTCCATGCTAGGTACCCTCGAACTAGCACCCCCAGAGTGGCACATACGCAAAAAATTCAAAGCTGGTCCCACAACGGTATGGCAACTGGGAGCCCTACTGTATCGCCTACTACATGGCAACATGTTCCATACCATGGCCTTCGTGAGCAGCAGAATAGGCCTCAGCACAGAACTTTCACAAGGTATACGCCATCAGATTTTTATTAGACACCCAAATCATTGCCATCCCCGAGAGGAACAAGCGGTAGGAAATGAATGGATGGATCTACTGCATCCATTTCTGTGTGCAAATAGTTGGCTACCCATTGCTGTGTCAATTGTTATAGTTACATATTTACAGTATTTTTCCAAAGTTCTTTCCATTGAATTGAAGTTACCTTCATTTAGAAACAATGAAAGTTTTAAAAACACAAATTTTGCTGAATTCGCATTTCAGCCTTTCAACAAAAACACATTTACAGTGATCCCTCACCACTTCGCGGTTCACTTACTATATCCTCAGTGAATCCAAAACAAAAAATTGAATAAAAGTATTTTACAAACACATTTGCGGTAGTTGTCGTGATCTTAAGATGCAGAAGAATAACACAAATGCAGGGGTGCGACCTCAAAAGGGACAAGCGGTAGAAAATGGATGAATGGATGAGTAGTTAAACGTTACACAAACCTCTTACGCAGGGATGTGCACGTAAAGCAAAACACAAATCAATCAATAAGCCATGAATTACAAATGTCTCAAAGGGCTGCACAAGCCACAAGGACATCCATGGCTCAGATCCCACATCAGGGCAAGAAAAAAACTCAACACAATGGGCACAATGAGAAACTTTGTAGGGCACCGCAGATGCGGGGACATTGAGCTACATTGCTACAACCGACCTCCATCTTGGCTCTGCTGCTTTTGCTCCTTTTTCAGGGAATATTTGTAACTTTTTTATTCCCTGGAATGCCGCTTCGATGTTGGCAACTGGGAGCCCGACGACAAAGGTCCTTTTTATAGGGACACAATTGAGGAAGCACCAGCGTGGCTATGGCAGTAGATAAGACAAAGGCAAGGCACGGCAAAACACAAAAAGAGCCCGATGAATGAACCGGCATCAGAGGGAAGGCTACGTTGGTAGATAAACCCTACTGATTAGCAATTAAGGACAGGTGTGCCACCTAATCATTAATCAGGAGCAGGCGTGGAGAATCAAGCCAGAGATTAAGTGGCTGACAATGAGAGTACAAAGGAGGTGAAACAAAAAATAAGAACGCTGGACAGGAAATATTACTAAAACCACAGGAAGATGAAACATTAATCCAATCTGTTACGAGTGATCATGATAGTAGCCCGCCTCCATAAAATAGATACCAGACATTTTCAATTCAAAAACCAAAGGATGGTGGAAGGCAGAGAAGGGATGCCAACCGGTGGTGCCCCACCACAAAAAGACCAGGGAAATGGCCGCCAGTCCAGGCCATGAGTCCCTGTTAGCAAGCGGGGGGGGAGAGTCAGGTATAGCCGGCATCAGAGACCTCCGAAGCCAATGAGGAATAGGATCCTTTGGGTTGTCTAATGCGATGACGACAGTTGTGAGATTGATAAGACCGGGTGCTGGCCTTGGTTCCCATGCAAGCAGTGCTTTGTCTACCTCGATGACGTCCTTGCACATGGAAGTACATTCAAGGCAGAGCTCGAGTCCATCCGTGTTGGAAACGATTTAAACGGCCAGCCTGAAGCGTCACATGCATAAAAAAGTGGCATTCTTGAGTCACCGCGTGGGAGGTGAAGGCGACAGCACTCAGGTCGAGAAGGTGAAGGTGGTTGTTGAGTAGCCAGTCCCCACCAACGCCAGGTTAAGAGTTTCCTGGGGCTGGTTTTGTACTAAAGGAAGTCGCATGCAAACCGGCACCCTCCTTTCGACAGCGGTTACCCTAGCAAATGTTTAGCTTCCTCCAGCAAGCCCTGAGTGAATCCCCCTGCCGCCACACCTGGCCTTCTCTCAGAACAAAGACAACCCTGTATCTGCAGCTGCACCTCTCACCAATGGTTACTGTGGTATAAACACGCAGAGTCCACAGGATGCTACACAATCGGCAAAAGCTGTGAAAACAGAATCTCCAATAATATCGGGGGACAGCGGCCCCGCCAATCACACACCTTCTCCTGCCACCATTACCTCCCACTCAGCGCCCACTCCCTCACTCAACAGCCATGTCAGCAGTTCTCACTCATCTGGACCGACCCACACTACAAGCTCCTCTCTCCAGGCAAGCAACGAGGAGAGCGCCAGCAATCTCCACGCATTTTTCCACGTCGTCCAGCCAGCCCCTCAACGCCCAACATGGCCTTCATGCTTGACACAGATGCTGCTAGTCTGGACAGGATTGGAGTGGTGGCACAGCCCGCACCTAAAGGAGAGCAGGTTGTGGCCTACTTCAGCAGGGCATTTCCGTGTCACCTGCTGGCTCTAATGCTGACCATCAGGAATTCTAAGGACTAATTGTGCTGCCAGCCCTTCATGGTGAAAACACACTACTTGGCGCTCAGCTGGTTAAATACTTTTAAAAGGAAAGGTGGCTCATTGAAAAGCTCCAGGCGTACAATTTCTAGGTGTACAACAGCCAGGGAACGCCATGCCTACACAGATGTGCAGCCGCAAATGCACCGAAAGATTCTGTCCCTAGAGGATGGCGGAGTGTCGGAATGCCAAGTGGAAAAGTTGTGGTCACCGTTTTTCAGACAGTGGGAGCAACAATAGAGAGACGAGGACCTGAAGCCACTGTGGAGATGGGTGGAATCCCAGTGAATTCTGTCTTGTTAGGAGGTAGCCCCTCTCTACGGTAAACAAAGACTTGGAACTCCAAGTTCTAGACACTGTGGCTCAGCCTGGGGGTGCTTTAGCGGCTGTTGAAGGAGCCAAAGATAGCAGGTGGTCATCCTCAGAAGACTACAGGAGACTGTACTTAACGCCACGCCCAGAGCAGCTAGTTTTGGACATCTTGGCTAAAACCTTTAGCTGCTTTCGCCAAAGCAACTACTGGTGGCATTGAGGAAGCGGACTGTTTCCGCCACCGGTACTGTTCACACGCTACGGCAGGCCCTGGTGGGAGCGCACATGGAAAGAGTGGCCGTGGACATTTTGGGGCCATTGCCATGCTCTATCTGGGGAAATCATTACATCCTCTTGGTCATTGACTACTTTACACTGTGGTCCGAAGCGTACCTCCTATTTTACAGAGGCAGAGACATTGGCCACTGCCCTACAAAAGAGGACATGTTCAGTCGATTTGGGAGTTCCTCCACAGTGACCATCGGAAGGAATTTTTAGCCACGAGTGTTTGTGGTAATGTGTGGGCGGAGGGAAGGAAAATGGAAGATGTACACCACCCCACTGTGGCTGCAGAGTGTAAAGGTTTCATCGCACGATGGGCGAGCAGCTGGTCATCTTGAATGCACAGCACCAGAGGAACTGGAGCGATCATCTATCCATAATGCTCATGGCCTGCCGCTCAGCCATTTTGGAGTACAAAGTCTCCACCCCAGCCATGCTCATGTTGAGGAGGCAGTTGTGCACGTCAGCTGAATTGTCCTTTGGCTGCCCTACTGACGGTGCAAATCCTGTAGTAGGTCCGGAGTACGACAGGACCCAGTAGAGACCGCACATGAGTTTGTCCATCAACAGCATCAGAGAGCGGACAGGCAGCCAAAGAGGAAATATGACATTAAAGCCAGAATGAGGCACTTTCAACTGGAAGAACAGGTGTAGGTTTACAAACTGGACAATTATTGAGCAGGACCGTGTTGACTTCTAGAAGGACTTGGAAAGGTTGTGTACTGAGTTCAGTTACAGCGAAAAGTGGTCCTTCACTGAGACCAGCTGGTGCCATACCGATGGGAGCCGCACCCTTCAGTGGTGGGGCAGTGGGCCCAACCTGCATCACAGACTGATAGAGTTTGTCGATTACGGGTTGTCGGAGAGAGCTGCCGTGGTTGGCACAGGTGATCCAAAAATTTGGCCATAGAATCTTTGGTCCAAACTAGTCCGTTAGTGAGACACAATTGTTGTACTTTTTAACTGGGACAAGAAAAGATTTTGATGCATGTTTTAAAGTATACTCCCGGTATACCTGATGGCCAGTCCGCCACCGTACGTAGTCCAATCCAGGCATAACTTTATACGTATGTTTTACTCAACATTATTTGGTCAGCTAACAAAAATGCCCGTATGAACACTAACCTTACCTATGTTATCTTTCTTAGATGTGTTTGATTAGGACCAGAGTCCTGGTGTGGGAATACACCCTAAAACTGAATGTTCTTTCCTTTCAGAATGTCTTGACTTCTTGCAGCTTTGTCTGGCTGTACGGCCCAAACAGCGTGCCACCCTCCAGCAGATGAAAAATCACCCCTGGCTCAACACATAACACACTTGTACCTCACATCCTAGACTACAACTTCAACGGCTAACTCTTAACCTTGTGACCTACAGGCTGCCGTATTAGTCCACCCACTTCCCGTGTTACGTTCACCAATGTATTACCATGCCTGTGAATACTGGGTCTGGGTTTCTTCATGCGTGTCAGATCCTGTGGACCCTGTTTGAGCATGATAGAGTTGTGTTTCGTTCAGACTCACCTCACATTTCGGTACCATGCCAATGATGACCACCAGCATAGTCACACTACCTCAAAGTCACTGAGTTCAGTCTCTGACAGCACCACTTTGGTAAGTGACGATCACATACTTTTCCATGCACAGTTGTACTAAATATTATTCAACCCTAATTTCCGAATTCCGTTGCAAGGTTCATAAACTTGCAGTAGTTTAGGTACAACTTTTCATTTCGGAATAAGGCTGTGACACAACAAAATGTGGAGAGGGTACTAAAGTGATCCCCTTCCAAAACATAACTTTGTAATTCGTAAAAACTTTTTTGGGCATGTTTATTGTACTATAGTCGTGGTACACATCTCAGGAAGGATTGTAGCCCAGCCTTACTTCACACGCTCCCCATCCAAGTCCTGAAGGGTCAGAGACTGATACTTCGCATTTCGGAAGTTTGAGGAAATCTTTCATTCTTTCTGCTACAGAACTTTTTCCTTGCACTTCAAAAGTCAAAGAAAGCTCCCGTTGACAAAAATTCTATTATTTTATCTGGACATGCACTTTAGTACCGTAATACCACCAGGTAATGTGGTGCTGTGTTTTTGGCATATATTGTGTCAGAGAAATGGATCTATACTTGAATAGTAAAGGATATATCCATCTATCTATCCACAGACTTATTTTCATCATTTTCTGGATTGCTTTGTGGATATTCTGTCTCTCCATGGGAGGAGAGCTGTGGGGTGAGACATTTCCAGCCCGACTATGTACAACAGCATCAGAGACAGACCACTGGTCTGCACATAGCCAGTCTTTGTGGATTCAAGGATGCAAGGAACCACTGACCTTCACTGCCAGCTACATAGTTGGGTTACGTTCAGTGCTGTCAAATTATGTACCGTATTTCCTTGAATTGCCGCCGGGGCGCTAATTAATTTAAAACCTCTTCTCACTCCGGCACTTACCAAAGGTATGCAGTAAAAATTTGAGTGTGATGTAAGCTTGGACCTTAAATCCTACTGAACTTCCCTTTATGCGATTTCAAATTACCGGTATTGAAATCAGCCTCCTCCATTTTGAAAATGACGACAGGGGAAGTGTCACTCGTGACGTCACGAGTTTGACCAGGCGGTAATACGAAGCATGCGCTAATTATTTTGCGAAGCGAGTTTGACCCGGCAGTAATTCAAGGCAGGCGCATACTATATACTCTGCGGCAATTCAAGGAAATACGGTATATTTATATTTTTTTATCAGATTAACCACACTTTTGAATTTGGATTAATCATGATTAGTTGTTTGCATATTTTTCAAGATTAAAAAAAGAGCCCAATACTTGGACACATGTGCAATTTTTATTTAATAAATGTTTTAGGCTCCTTGAACGTGCTACATCTATTTACTTAAAACTTAGTGACAGTTTTATCTAATTTCATGAATTGATTAACGTGGACCCTGACTTAAACAAGTTGAAAAACTTATTCGGGTGTTACCATTTAGTGGTCAATTGTACGGAATATGTACTGTACTGTGCAATCTATTACACTATTATGTTAGAGCAAATATGTACTGGACTCTCACTATTATGTTAGATCCACTATGGACTGGACTCTCACACTATTATGTTAGATCCACTATGGACTAGACGCTCACACTATTATGTTAGATCCACTATGGACTGGACTCTCACACTATTATGTTAGATCCACTATGGACTGGACTCTCACTATTATGTTAGATCCACTATGGACTGGACTCTCACACTATTATGTTAGATCCACTATGGACTGGACTCTCACACTATTATGTTAGATCCACTATGGACTGGACTCTCACACTGTTATGTTAGATCCACTATGGACTGGACTCTCACAATATTATGTTAGATCCACTATGGACTGGACTCTCACACTATTATGTTAGATCCACTATGGACTAGACGCTCACACTATTATGTTAGATCCACTATGGACTGGACTCTCACACTATTATGTTAGATCCACTATGGACTGGACTCTCACTATTATGTTAGATCCACTATGGACTGGACTCTCACACTATTATGTTAGATCCACTATGGACTAGACTCTCACTATTATGTTAGATCCACTATGGACTGGACTCTCACACTATTATGTTAGATCCACTATGGACTGGACTCTCACACTGTTATGTTAGATCCACTATGGACTGGACTCTCACAATATTATGTTAGATCCACTATGGACTGGACTCTCACTATTATGTTAGATCCACTATGGACTGGACTCACACTATTATGTTAGATCCACTATGGACTGGACTCTCACACTATTATGTTAGATCCACTATGGACTGGACTCTCACTATTATGTTAAATCCACTATGGACTGGACTCTCACTATTATGTTAGATCCACTATGGACTGGACTCTCACTATTATGTTAGATCCACTATGGACTGGACTCTCACACTATTATGTTAGATCCACTATGGACTAGACGCTCACACTATTATGTTAGATCCACTATGGACTGGACTCTCACACTATTATGTTTGATCCACTATGGACTGGACTCTCACACTATTATGTTAGATCCACTATGGACTGGACTCTCACTATTATGTTAGATCCACTATGGACTGGACTCTCACACTATTATGTTAGATCCACTATGGACTAGACTCTCACTATTATGTTAGATCCACTATGGACTGGACTCTCACACTATTATGTTAGATCCACTATGGACTGGACTCTCACACTGTTATGTTAGATCCACTATGGACTGGACTCTCACAATATTATGTTAGATCCACTATGGACTGGACTCTCACACTATTATGTTAGATCCACTATGGACTAGACGCTCACACTATTATGTTAGATCCACTATGGACTGGACTCTCACACTATTATGTTAGATCCACTATGGACTGGACTCTCACTATTATGTTAGATCCACTATGGACTGGACTCTCACACTATTATGTTAGATCCACTATGGACTAGACTCTCACTATTATGTTAGATCCACTATGGACTAGACTCTCACACTATTATGTTAGATCCACTATGGACTGGACTCTCACACTGTTATGTTAGATCCACTATGGACTGGACTCTCACAATATTATGTTAGATCCACTATGGACTGGACTCTCACACTATTATGTTAGGTCCACTATGGACTTTCTGGTGTTGCTACAGTTTGTTTACTTCCGATGCAGTCAACTTCTTTAGTTATACTCGAAGTCTTCCTCAAGGATCTATTTTAGGTCCTCTCGTCTAGATCACCTGGGCTACTCAACTTGTAGCTCTGGACTTCAGTTCCAAAAAACTTGTGAGATACTCACATTTTTGCAGAAGGTCCTTAAAAAATTGGGAACTTAATCAGGGCCAAAGGTTTGGTACCTGAAACAATGAACTTTGAAACAGTTCAAGTCTTGATGTTGAATTTTTAAATTCTATTTATGTTTATTCAAAATTTTAAAAAAGTGCAGACGATTTATTTTAATGAAATACAATTTTGATTCACTCTAATAATTATTTTTGAATGATTTCTTTTCCACCTCATTTTTCACTTTGCTATATTTTTATATTTGAGCTTTTTTTTTGCAGAGTTCGACTTTTTGGCCCTTTTTTGCATGATCTGTGCGAGGGAGTATACTCATTTCAGTAAAAAGATAAGGAGCGTCCCCTATCACGTTGCATTCAGGGAACTAACCCAGCAGGCACAATACACGGATACAACGTGGATTACACGTACATGTCCTTTAAAACTGACTTTGAAGCTGCGTTGCAAAATAGTTGCATTTGTAAATTGGGACAACGTTAATGTCTAACCTTGGATCCACGTTGTTGGTCGGGAAATGACCAAAATTCTAAGTCAAATCAACGTCACGACCCAAAATTAAATAAACGTTGTCAAAAAGTATGTTTTTCAACGTTGTATGTGTGTTGTAGAATATTGGTTGGGAAATGACCACATTTCAATGTCAAATCAATGTCAGAAAACAACATTGATTAAACGTAGTCAAAAAGTATGTTGTTTCAATGTTGTATTTGTGTTGTAGAATATTGGTTGGGAAATTATCACATTTCAATGTTGAAAAGGTCAGAACCCAACATTGAATAAACGTCAAAAATTAGTTGTTTCAGTATTGTACTTGCGCTGTTTCAACGTTGTATTTGTGTTGTAGAATATTGGTTGGGAAATGACCAAATTTCAATGTCAAATCAATGTCAGAACCCAACATTGATTAAACCTCAAAAAGTATGTTGTTCCAACATTGTATTTGTGTTGTAGAATATTGGTTGGGAAATTACTAAATTTCAATGTTGAATCAACATCAGAACCCAACATTGATTAAACGTCAAAAAGTATGTTGTTCCAACGTTGTTTTTACGTTGTAGAATATTGGTTGGGAAATGACCAAAGTTCAATGTCAAATCAAAGTCAGAAGCCAACATTGATTAAACGTAGTCAAAAAGTATGTTGTTTCAACCTTGTATTTGTGTTGTAGAATATTGGTTGGGAAATGACCAAATTTCAATGTCAAATCAACATCACAACCCAACATTGATTAAAAGTTTTCAAACAACATGTTTCAACGTTGTATTTGTGTTTTAGAATATTGGTTGGGAAATGACCAAATTTCAATGTCAAATCAACGTAAGAACCCAACATTGATTAAACCTCAAAAAGTATGTTGTTCCAACGCTGTATTTGTGTTGTAGAATATTGGTTGGGAAATTACTAAATTTCAATGTTGAATCAACATCAGAACCCAACATTGATTAAACGTCAAAAAGTATGTTGTTCCAATGTTGTATTTACGTTGTAGAATATTGGTTGGGAAATGACCAAACTTTAATGTCAAATCAAAGTCAGAACCCAACATTGATTAAACGTCGTCAAAAAGCATGTTGTTTCAACGTTATTGTTGTGTTGTAGAATATTGGTTGGGAAATGACCAAATTTCAACGTTAAATCAACGTCAGAACCCAACATTGAATAAATGTTCTTAAAAGGAATGTTGTTTCAACCTTGTATTTGTGTTGTAGAATATTGGTTGAGAAATGACCAAATTTCAATGTTGAATCAACATCAGAATCCAACATTAATTAAACGTTGTCAAAGAGTATGTTGTTCCAACGTTGTATTTGTGTTGTAGAATATTGGTTGGGAAATGACCAAACTTTAATGTCAAATCAACGTCAGAACCCAACATTGATTAAACGTCAAAAAGCATGTTGTTCCAACGTTATTATTGTGTTGTAGAATATTGGTCGGGAAATTACTACATTTCAATGTTGAATTAACATCAGAACCCAACATTGATTAAACGTCGTCAAAAAGCATGTTATTTTAACGTTGTAGAACATTGGTTGAGAAATGACCAAATTTCAATTTTAAATCAACATCAGAACCCAACATTGATTAAACGTCGTCAAAAAGCATGTTGTTTTAACGTTATTATTGTGATGTAGAATATTGGTCGGGAAATTACTAAATTTCAATGCTGAATCAACATCAGAACCCAACATTGATTAAACGTCGTCAAAAAGCATGTTGTTTCAATGTTATTATTGTGTTGTAGAATATTGGTTGGGAAATGACCAAACTTTAATGTCAAATCAAAGTCAGAACCCAACATTGATTAAACGTCGTCAAAAAGCATGTTGTTCCAACGTTATTATTGTGATGTAGAATATTGGTCAGGAAATTACTACATTTCAATGTTGAATTAACATCAGAACCCAACATTGATTAAACGTTGTCAAAAAGCATGTTGTTAGTCATTTGCTCGCGGGCGCTCCTTCTGGGTCCAGCACACGGGTGTCAAATGTTGAAAATGTAAGGTCGTCGTGACGACATGCGACATTTCTGATGTCTTGAAGTGGTGAACTGGCACAACTGGAAACTGAGCACACGGCTGTTGTTAGCGTCGTCAGTTTTTGACTTGCAGCAATTCTCAGAGCCAAGAAAGCTGCCATTACTCCCTTAGAGGACTTGGAACACAGCGGCTGTGAATCTGGATTTCGACTCCACCAGTGAGTCCAAAGTTCCCAAGTCAGGCCGTGGGCTGAAAAGATGGCAGCTGTGCATTCTTAGAAGACATACCAAAGAAGACTAAGCGTGAAGGGAGAAGTCTTTAACTTTGTACCCCCAGAACGATATAGTCGAAATATCCCAGATTGAGAGTCCCCAATGATCCTCACATGCATATTCTAAAAATAAAATGACCCGTGAGTAGGGATGAAACGCTATTATAAATACCGCCGTCTTGTCGTTTCAAAGGCTTCACAATAATGCCCTGACGTGTGACGGAATCAAACGAAAAACTTGCCGAGTGTCGTCTTTTTCTGGCGCTTTAGTGAACCACAAGTCTTAGAATCCTCAGCACAGCGTGGGGCCGTCCACGCGGGAGTGTGCCACGCCGTAGTCAGGAAATGAATTGTTTTTTTTGTGGACTTTTTCCCAAATATTTCATCAAAATCCGGCTATAACGGTTTGAGGTATGTTGCTAACAAACGTACCCTCTTTGGCAGAGGTAAGAAAGTCTGCGTTCTGTAAAGCAAAACTCAAGGAATCACCCCAAAAAGCTGCACACCACGGGAAATACGAGCTTGATAAATCCTCAGTCCATCCATTTTCTACCGCTTGTCTCTCTTGATGTCACAGGCAACACTGAGCTCGGGTGTAGTCCTGACACCACTGCTTACTTGCCAACTCTCCCGAATTTCAGTGCCCACCAAGAGAAAGTAGAGTCTGGTTTTGATATTTCATTATTTTCAAAATAAATGTTAAAAACATATATATATATTTAAAGACAAAACTTTGTGATATAAATGACTAAATATACTATTATTAATTATTTGTTTACAAAGTTTAGCCTTTTCTCATTACACTTTCGCTCTTTTTTTCACATTTACACTGTTTTTTTAATAATTTTTTTTGGATAGATATGTTATTATATGACTGTTACAGTATTACCAGACATGTGAGGTATATGTGTACAAAGTATCGGTATCGGACCAGCCTGATTTTTACTCGGTATCGGATCGAAGGAAAAATGAGTGGTATCATGACTACACAATTTATAAATAAAATAATATACAGATTATTAAGATTTGAAACGATCATTTTCTGATTATCTGCGATGAGGTGGTGATTTGTCCAGGGTGTACACCGCCTACCGCCCGAATGCAGCTGATATAAGCTCCAGTGATGCCCCCTCCCCTCCCCCAAAAAGGGACAAGCGGTAGGAAATGAATGGATGGATGGGCAATCTGTGATTCTGGATTAAAATGTACGAATTGATATTTCAGTATCGATACATCTTTCTGCTCCAATATTGATTTTAAATCCAAATATCAATACTATTTATACTTTCATTCAGGCTGCATACTGAAAAGTAAAGTATGCGGAACCATTTAGGATATTTTTATAAATGATAAAATATGCTAAAAAATTATAATGTGTCAGCTTTGTATTATTAGTGACTAAGTATATTATTATTATTAAATATTACAATATTTCAACTCTTTCTCATGACATACCGATTTCAAAAAATATTTTTTACTTTTGTTTTGTCACCGTTTAAAAATGGAATAAAAACATAGATTACATTTTTGTGCAAAACTACCTGTACAAAACATTAATGTTTACTCTCATAATAGAATTCTTCAAATGTCTGAATTAATTCATAAAATAGGATTTTTTTTAATGAACTAACTAACTAAAATTAATTTATGGTTTAAGTAAATTGTATTTTTTATTTTTGAGAGCTTTTAATATTTTAGACCTAAACTTTTCCCACCAAGAGCAAGTAAAGTCTGGTTTTGATATTTTATTAATTTTAAAATTAAACGTCATAATCAGATATTATATATATATTACAAAGACACAACTTTGTGTTATAGATGACTTAATATTGTTAATTATTTGTTTACAAAGTTTAGCCTTTTCTCATTACACGTTTGCTCTCTTTCTCACATTCATACTGTTTTTTTTTAGATAAATATGTTATTATATAACTCTTACAGTATTATCAGACATGTGAGGTATATTTGTACAAAGTATCGGGTCAATCACCGATACCAGCCTGATTTTTACTTGGTATCAGATCGGGGGGGAAATGAGTGGTATCATGAGTGTATGACTACACAGTTTGGACATAAAATATACAGATTATTAATATTTGAAAAGATCAATTTCTGAGTCTGATTCTGGATTAAATGAACTAACTAACTAAACTTTGTTTATATTTTAAGTAAATTTTATTTTTATTTTTGAGAGCTTCTAATATTTTAGACCTAAACTTTTCCCACCAAGAGCAAGTAAAGTCTGGTTTTGATATTTTATTATTTTTCAAAATAAACGTCATGAACAGATTTTATATATATATATATATATATATATATATATATATATATATATATATATATATATATATATATATATATATATATTCAAAGACACAACTTTGTGTAATAGATGACTAAGCATAGAGTTTTTAATTTTTATCCCCCCAAAAATTAAGCCTTTTATTATTACACCTTTGCTCTTTTTCTCACAATTACACTGTTTTTTAAAAATAAATATATGCTATTATGTAACTGTCACAGTATTCATCAGACATGTGAGGTATATTTGTACAAAGTATCGGGTGAATCGCCGATACCAGCCTGATTTTTACTCGGTATCAGATCGGGTGGGAAATGAGTAGTATCATGAGTGTATGACTACACAGTTTACACAAAATATACCGATTATTATTATTTGAAATAATTAAATTCTGAGTCTTATTCTGAACTAACTAACTAAACTTTGTTTATATTTTAAGTATAATTGTATCTTTATTTTTGAGAGCTTCTAATATTTTAGACCTAAACTTTTCCCACCAAGAGCAAGTAAAGTCTGGTTTTGATATTTTATTATCTTTCAAAATAAACGTCATAAACAGATAAACAGTTGTGTCTTTGAATATATATATATATATATATATCTATCTATATATATATATATATATATATATATATATATATATATATATATATATATTCAGAGACACAACTTTGTGTAATAGATGACTAAGCATAGTGTTTTTAATTTTTATTTAAAAAAAATTAAGCCTTTTATTATTACACTTTTGCTCTTTTTCTCACATTTACACTGTTTTTTTAAAACTAAATATATGCTATTATGTAACTCACAGTATTATCAGACATGTGAGGTATATTTGTACAAAGTATCGGGTGAATCGCCGATACCAGCCTGATTTTTACTCGGTATCAGATCGGGGGGGAAATGAGTAGTATCATGAGTGTATGACTACACAGTTTACACATAAAATGTAGATTATTGTTATTTGAAAGAATTAAATTCTGAGTCTTATTCTGAACTAACTAAACTTTGTTTGTATTTTAAGTAAATTGTATCTTTATTTTTGAGAGCTTCTAATATTTTAGACCTAAACTTTTCCCACCAAGAGCAAGTAAAGTCTGGTTTTGATATTTTATTATTTTTCAAAATAAACGTCATAAACGGATTACACACACACACACACACACACACACACACACACACACACACACACACACACACACACACACACACACACACACACACACACACACATATATCCATCCATCCATCCATTTTCTACCGCTTATTATATATATATATATATATATATATATATATATATATATATATATATATATATTCAAACAGTGTGAATGTTGTCTGTCTATCTGTGTTGGTCCTTCAATGAGGCGACTTGTCCAGGGTGTATCCCGCCTTCCGCCCGATTGTAGCTGAGATAGGCGCCAGCGCCCCCCGCGACCCCAAAAGGGAATAAACGGTAGAAAATGCATGGATGGATATTCAAAGACACAACTTTGTGTAATAGATGACTAAGCATTGTGTTTTTATTTTATTTTATTTTTTTACAAAGTTTAGCCTTTTTTATTACACTTTTGCTCTTTTTCTCACATTTACACTGTTTTTTTTTAAATAAATATTTGCTATTATGTAACTGTCACAGTATTTATCAGACGTGAGGTATATTTGTACAAAGTATCGGGTGAATCGCCGATACCAGCCTGATATTTACTCGGTATCAGATCGGGTGGAAAATGAGTGGTATCGTAACTACACGTTATACATAAAATAATATACAAGTCATTAATATCAGATATCCACCAACAAACCCAAATAGACCCTTAAATATTTTGTGTTAAGGCAACGTAAATAAAATAAACGTATTCCTTGATTTATATATAGAGTGGAAATATCGACAACGTCTCACCGTGCTCGTGTCGACTCACTGCTGGCACTTGGTATCGGCCCCGGTCGACGCGTGTGTCGATCGACCCGCCCCTGCTCGCCATTTCTTCAGCATCTTAAAAGTTGAGCGCGACGCTAAGACGTCGTCGACGCGAGCGGACCGTCGCCATACCTCGGCTGTGCCCCCGGGGGGAAGGCAGGGAAAGGCAGGGAAAGGCAGGGAGGCCGCCCGCGTCGTCCCGCTGCGCCAAGTGCGACTCCGGAGGGTGGAGCGACCCCCGCCGTCCTCCATGGCCACAGTGCTGGTTCTGCGCCAGTGTGCCGGTCGAACGACGCGCTGATCCGCGAGCATCTCAGGCGGCTGGTCGTTGGAGATGTGGACCCGCCTGGAGCGCGGGGGCCTGGGGGTCTGCTGCTCCTTGTCCGTCATGCTGACGCTGGTCAGCGGGGCGCAAAGGTAAGAAGACCCGGAAACAGGTCGGAGCTTTTATTTATTTTTTTTAATATAATTTTTTTTTTTTTTTTTTTTTTTAATAACTAATTACTCTTGTCAGCGCCAACGAGCCGAGCAATATGTCGTTCGTGAAGGCCACCGTGGACAAGCTGCTGAAAGGATACGACATTCGTCTGCGGCCTGATTTTGGAGGTGAGAGCGTCCTGGTCACGTGACGCTGCTGCGCGGGAATGCTTACTAATGGCGCTGTCGTCTCCCAGGTGCCCCGGTGGACGTGGGCATGCGCATTGACGTCTCCAGCATCGACATGGTGTCCGAGGTCAACATGGTGAGTTTGGCCTCCTTGCTGATGGCAATATTCCATCACGCCGACGTGAGCAGGGACACAAACGCTGCGGCGCCACGCAATCGGAAGGGAGAAATAATTCGCTTTTTCAGGGTTCCAAACAGGCAGCTGCGCTTTTTTGTATGGAATCTTGCCTCTGGTTCACCAGCATTCTGAAAGACATTTCTATAATGCATTCTAACTCCTTCCATCCATCCATTTTCTACCGCTTGTCCCTTTCGGGGTCGCGGGGGGTGCAGGGTGGGGTACACCCTGGACAAGTCACCACCTCATCACAGGGCCAACACAGATAGACAGAAAACATTCACACTCACATTCACACACTAGGGACCATTTTTAATAAACGTAAATAAAAGTGCACTTACAAAGCTCTATTCTGCCTATCAAACCCTTAAAAAACATCCTCCATTAGGGTTTTATATACATGATGTAAGTATATATGTCATGTATATATGTAATATATATGTAATGTAGAAACATTACCAATATACTTACATCATGTATAATAATGATGATGGTCATAATATGTAATATATACATGATGTAAGTATATAAGTAGTATCTAGTAACATTCATAATAACATGTAATATATACCTGATGTAAGTATATATGTAGTATCTAGTAACATTCATAATAACATGTAATATATACATGATGTAAGTATATATGTAATATCTAGTAACATTCATAATAACATGTAATATATACATGATATAAGTATATATTTAGTATCTAGTAAGATTCATAATAACATGCAATATATATATGATGTAAGTATATATATAACAGGGTTTCCCACACATTCATTTATTTGTGGCGGCCCACCACGAAAGAAATACGGCCTCCTATTCCGCTCAAAAAAGCAATGGGACTCTGTCTGTGAATGGAGCGTGTAGTTACAACTCCGGTGCAGTAGGTGGCGGTAGCCTACTATGCATTGTAACTCCGCCAATGTAATTATATTCCAACTCCGCGTTCTTCTTGGTCATCGCCGCCGCCAACCCCCGCCCATCCCCCCCGCGCCGCCCGACCATACCACTGACCTGTGGGAAATACTGCATAATCTAGTAAGATTCATAATAACATGCAATATATACATGATGTAAGTATATATGTCATGTAGTAACATTCATAATAACATGTAATATATACATGATGTAAGTATATATGTAGTATCTAGTAACATTCATAATAACATGTAATATATACATGATGTAAGAATATATATAATCTAGTAAAATTCATAATAACATGCAATATATACATGATGTAAGTATATATGTAGTATCTAGTAACATTCATAATAACATGCAATATATACATGATGTAAGTATATATGTCATGTAGTAACATTCATAATAACATGTAATATATACATGATGTAAGAATATATATAATCTAGTAACATTCATAATAACGTGATATATACATGATGTAAGTGTATATGTCATGTAGTAACATTCATAATAACATGTAATATATACATGATGTAAGTATATATGTAGTATCTAGAACATTCATAATAACATGTAATATATACATGATGTAAGAATATATATAATCTAGTAACATTCATAATAACGTGATATATACATGATGTAAGTGTATATGTCATGTAGTAACATTCATAATAACATGTAATATATACATGATGTAAGTATATATGTCATGTAGTAACATTCATAATAACATGTAATATATACATGATGTAAGTATATATGTAGTATCTAGTAACATTCATAATAACATGTGATATATACATGATGTAAGTGTATATGTCATGTAGTAACATTCATAATAACATGTAATATATACATGATGTAAGTGTATATGTCATGTAGTAACATTCATAATAACATGTAATATATACATGATGTAAGTATATATGTAGTATCTAGTAACATTCATAATAACATGTAATATATACATGATGTAAGTATATATGTAGTATCTAGTAACATTCAGAATAACATGTAATATATACATGATCTAAGTATATATGTAGTATCTAGTAACATTCATAATAACATGTGATATATACATGATGTAAGTGTATATGTCATGTAGTAACATTCATAATAACATGTAATATATACATGATGTAAGTATATATGTAGTATCTAGTAACATTCATAATAACATGTGATATATACATGATGTAAGTGTATATGTCATGTAGTAACATTCATAATAACATGTAATATATACATGATGTAAGTGTATATGTCATGTAGTAACATTCATAATAACATGTAATATATACATGATGTAAGTATATATGTAGTATCTAGTAACATTCATAATAACATGTAATATATACATGATGTAAGTATATATGTAGTATCTAGTAACATTCAGAATAACATGTAATATATACATGATCTAAGTATATATGTAGTATCTAGTAACATTCATAATAACATGTGATATATACATGATGTAAGTGTATATGTCATGTAGTAACATTCATAATAACATGTAATATATACATGATGTAAGTATATATGTAATGTTACAACATAACATATATACTTACATCATGTATATATTACAGTGTACATGGGTATTGTGGCCAAACATCTCAATTTCTGTTTCATCTGACATCACGTGGACAAAAATAAGACCTCTGGTCAGGTGAAACAAAAATGGAGCTGTTTGGAGGAGAAACTTGGAGGCCTTTAATCCCAGGAACACCATTTTTACCGTCAAGCATGGTGGTGGTAGTATTATGTTCTGGGCTTGTTTTGCTGCCAATGGAACTGCTGCTTTAAATGGGACAAGGAAAAAGGAGGATTAGCTCCAAATTGTTCAGGACAAACTAAAGTCATCTGTCTGGAGGTTGGGTCTTGGGCACAGTTGGGTGTTCCAACAGGACAATGACCCCAAACACACCTCAAAAGTGGTAAAGGAATGGCTAAATCAGGCTAGAATGAAGGTTTTAGAATGGCCTTCCCAAAGTCCTGACTTAAAGGTGTGGACAATGCTGAAGAAACAAGTCCATGTCAGAAAAGCAACACATTTAGCTGGACGGCACCAATTTTGTGGTCAGAAATTGAAGCAGAAGCTTCTGGATGGCTACCAAAAGCACCTTATTGCAGTGAAACTTGCCAAGTTACATGTAACCAAATATTATTGCTTATTATTATTAAAAAGCTTTTAACCCAGAGCACGTGCTAAACCAGTTTTTCTCCCGTGTTATTCTCCTCAGGACTACACCATCACCATGTACTTCCAACAGTCCTGGCGAGACAAGCGTCTGTCCTACACTGGCATTCCTCTCAACCTCACCCTGGACAACCGGGTGGCTGACCAGCTGTGGGTCCCTGACACATACTTTATCAATGACAAAAAGTCCTTTGTCCACGGAGTGACTGTGAAGAACCGAATGATCAGACTGCACCCTGATGGAACGGTGCTCTATGGTCTCAGGTAAGACCTGCTCGTCTTTGTGTTTTTTCAACACTCTTTGATATCTTCATACGAGTCCAATTTTGGTTTCATCTGACCACAGAACTTTCCTCCAGAAGGTTTTATCTTTGTCCATGTGATGTCAGATGAAACAAAAATGTAACTGTTTGGTGTGCTGCTGACATCGACTCAGGATGTTAGTTCGAAGACCTCCTTAATCCCACCTACACGTCTTCTTATGAGGAAGCAGTGTGTGGGGAATCTATTTTTGGGGATGAGGTTGCCGAGGTAGTTAAAAAGCTCCTCGGTGGCTTGGATAGGATCCGCCCAGAGTTCCTTAAGGCTCTGGATGCTGTGGGGCTGTCTTGGTTGACAGGACCCTGCATTGTTACGTGGACATCGGGACCTTGCCTCTGGATTGGCAGACCGGAGTAGTCTTTAAGAAGGGGAACCGGAGGGTTCACACTACTCAGCATTCTTGGTAAGGTCTATTCAGGTGTACTGGTGAGGAGACTATGCAGGATAGTCGAACCTCGGATTCAGAAGTAGTGCGGTTTTCGTCCGGGTTGTTGAACTGTGGACCAGCTCTATACTCCCAACAGGGTTATAGAGGGTGCATGGGAGTTTGCCCAACCAGTCTACATGTGCTTTCTGCACTTGGAGAAATCATTCGACCGTGTACCTCAGGAAGTTCTGTGGGAAGTGTTCAGAGAGTATGGGGTACTTGACCGCCTGATTGTGGCCGTTTGCGCACTGTATGATCAATGAAAGAGTTCGGTCTTCATTGCCGGCAGTTTCCAGTGAGGTTTGGACTCTGCCAGGGCTGCCCTTTGTCACCGATTCACTTTATAAGCAGGATAATTTCCAGGCGCACTCAGAGTGCCTTCTTAGGGTTGTGGATGAGATCCTGCCCTAAGGGGAGTGAGGGAAAAGTGAATTGTGAAATCGACAGGACAAAATGTGGGGCATCTGCAGTGATGCAGACCATGTATCAATCTGTCATGGTGAATTTGCTAAGTCGGAAGGCAAAGCTCTCAATCTCTGTCGATCAACATTCCTCTCCTCACCTATGGTTATGAGTTTTGGGTTGTGACCAAAAGGACAAACTCACAGGTAGCCTCCAACAAATAACAGGAGTTAAAACATTCCGGTCACAGATGCTCCTTTGTGTCATTTGTTTACAACTGAATGGAATGCTAACGTGGGTGATTCCGACTATTTAGGGTGGTCAGTGGTCGTTCTACCAAACAATACTTATGATAACTAGGGGGAAATTACACTTCCATGACTGTCATTGGCATTGACAGTCGGATTGCTTGTTTGCACTTGTTTTTCTCATTTTAGGGCGAAACAATCCTTGCCCAAGCACACCCTCTTGGTGTTGGAGCATAAATATTTGGGGTTTAGATCTGACCAATCTAAATCTCTGAGGATGAAGTGAAGAAGCCTACTTGGATGGGAGGCACGTCTTCTAAGACAAACAAACATTCCAGTTGCGATCAATTAATTGCCCTGAGATTATTCCTCTGTTATAAAAATATGAGTATCGATCCAATACCAAGTAGTTATAGGGACAGTATTGCTTGGATTTTAATGATGTCAAGTCCGGCTCATGTCCGCCTCATTGAATATTCGTGGTGGTCGAGCAGCGTCGGTCCTCAAAGGGTGCATTTAGCCTTTCTCAAAGTAAACTGCTCCAATGTTTGCTTTGTTTTCAGCTGTAAGAACCGTTCAAATCACAAAAAGCATACACTTTTCTTTATAGTTCCTTTACAGACAATCAAAAAAGACGGAAGTGTGCAAGATTTTACGAAAGGCGACAACAAAAGTGGCACACACTCAAGTCCAAGGGAGCAGAGTCAAACAAGGCACAGGTGTGCAGTGACCACTTTGTTAAAAGTTTGTTTGATATATTTTTTAATATACTTTACTTGTTTAGTATTTCCCAACAGAGTCATATCTTGATAGCATGTGCATTTGAATTTTTAACAAACAGAAATCAGAAAATGAGAGTCAATAATACTTTGTCAGGAGAGGTTCTTCTACATCTCCCCTCTTGCGCATTAAATTTTTCATTTGTTTACGACATCCGCCTATGCCTGTCCAACCTCTACATTGGAGGGCTTGCATATATACAAGAGTGCAAGCTGTGCCTGAAAAGGGGAATTTTGGATTACAATCTGAGTATCTGCCCAAAGGCTTTGGAGGACTTGCGTTACCTCTGGCGACACGACCAGGTTCTGAGGTCTTTGGCGGCTACAATCTGCACAGCCGTCCACAACAGTGAGCCCCAGGCTGGCCGCAAGAAAGCAATTATTTTTATCAAAGTGTGTGTGAAGGCTCAACGACAGACCGGGCTCTATTACTACCACTCTTGATGAGAAGCTCCGAGTAGATCTAAAAAGTAGTTCAATATTCCAGTTGACATCGCCACCACATCACGCCACCCGGACATAGTATTAACATCACAGTCAACCAAGCAGGTGGTTTAGCTTGAGTTGACCGTCGGTTAGAAGGAACAGATTGAAGAGGCAAACAATATCAAAAGATGCAGCGCTCATTGCCGAATGCTACTGCAATGACTGGGTAGCCTGGTGTGAGCCGATCAAAGATGGGTGTTGAGGCTTGGCGACAGCTCATTTCAACACTCTTTAAAGCTTCTTGGCTTGAAAACGACTGCAGCCTAAAAGAGCCACAAAGGACATCCTGGAGGCCGCAGAAAAAGGCCTCACGGTTGCTGTGGATCCGTCGGGGGATCCGTGGCACACGAGGACACAAGCCGGGCACTGATCACTCCTGGCCGACTGCCACATACATTCAAACTTCAGTTTTTGGCAAGGAACACCAACCAGTTCACTTGGTGTGGCTATAATGATAATCAAAGACAGGAGACAATATTACCACCAGTGCTAAAACATAATCTGATGCAGCACTTGTGGCAGAAAGGCACAGGTATTTCCTAGCCAGTTTAGAGAGCAGTTGGTAGAGTCTCTGTGATGGTTTTCACTATCAGTGGGTTAGCTTCAGTGTCAAGTGTCCCTGGAGATAGGCTTGAAGCTCAAAAACTATGGCCTGGTCTGAATCAGGAGCAGATTGGCCTGGAGTTGCGTCTTCTGTAGTTTCAAAGAAGCTGCCCTAGCCCCTCTTCTTCTTCTGTGCCCTACCAACAGCAGCATCAGTTGGCAACTGGCTTTGAGGCTGGAGGCTGACCCAGTAGGGTTCCTCCACTTGGAAATGGGGAAATATATTAAAGATGCTATGAATCCATCCATCCATCCATCTTCTTCCGCTTATACGAGGTCGGGTCGAGGGGGCAGCAGCCTAAGCATGCAAGCCCAGACTTCCCTCACCCCAGCCATTTCGTCTGGCACCTCCCGGGGGATCCCGAGGTGTTCCCAGGCCAGCTGGGAGACATAGTCTTCCCAACGTGTCCTGGGTCTTCCCCGTGGCCTCCTACCGGTCGGACGTGCCCGAAACATCTTCCAAGGGAGGCATTCGGGTGGCTTCCTCACCATATGCTCGAACCGCCTCATCTTACTCCTCTCGATGTGGAGGAGCAGCGGCTTTACTTTGAGCTACTTTGACAGAGCTTCTCACCCTATCTCTAAGGGAGAGACCCTCCACCCGGCGGAGGAAGCTCATTTCGGCCGCTTGTACCCGTGATCTTGTCCTTTCGATCATAATCCAAAGTTCATGACCATAGGTGACGATGGGAACGTAGATCGACCGGTAAATTAAGAGCTTTGCATTCCGATTTAGCTCCTTCTTTAACACAACGGATCGATACAGCGTCCACATTACTAAAGACGCCGCACCGATCTGCCTGTCAACCTCACCATCCACTCTTCCCTCACTCCTGAACAATACTCCGAGGTCTTTGATCTTCTCCACTTGGGGCAAGATCTCCTCCCCAACCCGGAGATGGCACACCACCTTTTTCCGGGCGAGAACCATGGACTCGGACTTGGAGGTGCTGATTCCTATTTCAGTCGCTTCACACTCGGCTGCGAACAGATCCATTGAGAGCTGAAGATCTTGGCCAGATGAAGCCATCAGGACCACATCATCTGCAAAAAGCAGATACTTAATCCTGCAGCCACCAAACCAGATCCCCTCAATGGCCTGACTGCGGCTAGAAGGTCTGTCCATAAAAGTTATGAACAAAATGGGTGACAAAGGACAGCCTTGGCTAAGTCCAACTCTCACTAGAAACGTGTCTGACTTACTGCCGGCAATGCGAACCAAGCTCTGACACTGATCATACAGGGAGCGGACCGCCACAATCAGACAATCCCACACCCCTTACTCTCTGAGCACTCTCCACGGTCCAATGCCTTCTCCAAGTCCACAAATAACATGTAGACTGGTTGGGCAAACTCCCATGCACCCTCAAGGACCCTGCCCAGAGTATAGAGCTGTCCCACAGTACCACGACCAGGACGAAAACCACACTGTTCCTCCTGAATCCGAGGTTAGACTATCCGACGTAGCTATGAATTTCATATTTAGTCTGACTGAATGGTAGTTACACATGACTTGTATTATGCTACCTATTAAGTTTAGTTGCCTTATGTTACATTTAGTTTAGTCAGATAGGTCATTTTACAACAAACTTCAGTTAAATACTACTGCTGAGATAAGGATCATAACATATAACATTATTATTATTATTATCAGTAGTAGTAGTTTTTTTGTGCCAGTCTTTATTTCAGATGTCAGTCATGTTTCAATTTACGCTTGATTCCTTTCAGCCCCATGTTTCAGCCTAATTCTTGGGTGGAGGGCAGATGCTATGCCATGGAGCTGTTGTGTTGTTGAGTCATCGTGAGGGATGCACCCAAATGAAAATGATTGACTGAACTCAAAAACTGGACATGAAAAAACCAAGGCCAAAACGGAAACAACTAATTATTAATACTACTATATTGATGTCTTTGACTGTTAACTAACTTAAAATCAAAGGATTGCAATTTAAAAAAAATGATATGTATCCTTAAAAAAATATTGATGAAATAATGAAAATATGTATTTCGAGTATTTCCTTGAATTGCCGCCGGGGCGCTAATTCATTCAAAACCTCTTCTCTTGCTGGCGCTTACCAAAGGCATGCGGTAAAAGCAAGCATGCACTTATAAATTTGAGTGTGATGTAAGGATACCATCATGAAAAGCACATTTAATAAAAAAACGTTATTATGGTCTTACTTTTACTTATAAATGAAGTCCATGCGCAGCTCCTTCTGATCAAAAGCATCGATAACTTGTTTATGGAAGTCTTCCTTATCTTTCTTCAGTTTTAAAAGTCTCTCTGTCTCGATGGAGATCTTCCTTTATTACCTCCTGCTTCCATTGAAAGTCCAGTTTAGAAAACTGTTTTATTTTAGATATGTAATCCTCCATGTTAAAAGTGCAAGCGAGAGGAAAAAATAAAGGATCGCTGCTCACTCTTGCTGCTTGTTGTCACTTCTTCTGCAGCCGAGTAGTCGCAAGAAGGATCACTAGCGCCCTCTACCACCAGGAGGCGGGAGTCATTTAATGACTCATATTTGACGCACGCAGCTACGGTATATTAATAAAACATAGCTGCTTCCTGTTCTTTTTAGCATATTCAATAGCTTGGCCTTAAATCCTACTGAATAGCTCTTAATCTTCTTCCCTTTATGCGATTTCAAATGATTGAAATCAGCCTCCTCCATTTTGAAAATGATGACAGGTGAAGTGTCACTCGTGACGTGACGAGTTTGACCCGGTGGAAATTCTAGGCATATGCTAATTATTTTGTGAAACGAGTTTGACCCGGCGTTAATCCTGAGCTGGCGGTAATGCTAAGCATGCGCTAATTATTTTGCGAAACGAGTTTGACCCGGCAGTAATTCTAGGCAGGCGCATACTATATACCCGGCGGCAATTCAAGGAAATATGGTACTAATGTTCTAACAATAAGAAATAAAAACTGCCCTTTTATCTTAACATCGCATGTTTTGGAGATCCGTGTGTCTATCTGTAAAATATTGATACATGGTTGCTTCCACTCCAGACAATTGTGTGCTTCTTACTTTCATCATAACAACATCCTGTTCCAACAGTGATAAAAGTATTTTGGCCGAAAGCCAAAAATGCAATTTTGTATACAACTCTCAGACGAAATCTTTCGGTGGCCGAACATTTCAATGCATCATTCGTTATATTTATCTTTGAGGTAATCTGTGATTCTCTGCTTGATGCTTTTACTGTGGCTAGTCCGTGTTGTCGTCTTGTACGGCTAATATGGATGTGTGAAAGGGCAGGAGTACACTCACTCTTGCTCCACGGAGGGAGTTTTTGTCAACCCACAAGGAGGACTACGTGATTTGCTGATGGCCTCTGGTACCATAATGTCTTGCCATGAAAGGGGGAGACGTCTGGTTTTAGAGTTATTGGAGCGATGGCCTCCTGCTGCTCAAGAACCCCGCTGACCGTAGCTTCTCCGGATCCCCATTTTGTCCCAGAGAGTGGCCATGCCAGCAACCTGAGGTTTCCTGGTTCGATCTCCACCTTCCACCAAGCTTTGATTGATTGATTGAAACTGTTATTAGTAGATTGCACAGTACAGTACATATTCCGTACAATTGACCACTTAATAGTAACACCCCAATAAGTTATTCAACTTGTTTAAGTCAGGCTCCATGTTAATCAATTCATGGTAAGCTAGTCACATCCATTGTGTCCTTGAGCAAGACACTTCACCCTTGCTCCTGGTAAGCTCCTTGCATGGCAGCTCCCGCCATCAGTGTGTGAATGTGTGTGTGAATGGGTAAATTTGGAAGTAGTGTCAAAGCGCTTTGAGTACCTTGAAGGTAGAAAAGCGCCAAAGAAGTATAACCCATAACCCATAGGCTCCAGCAACCTCAAAAGAGACAAGCGGTAGAAAATGGATGAATGGGATGTACTGTAGTATATATCAATCTTATCAATCAATCAATGTTTACTTATATAGCCCTAAATCACTAGTGTCTCAAAGGGCTGCTCAAACCACAACACAAACCACTACCACATCCTCGGTAGGAAAACTCACACCCAGTGGGACGTCGGTGACAATGATGACTATGAGAACCTTGGAGAGGAGGAAAGCAATGGATGTCGAGCGGGTCTAACATGATACTGTGAAAGTGCAATCCATAATGGATCCAACACAGCCGCGAGAGTCCAGTTCAAAGTGGATCCAACACAGCAGCGAGAGTCCCGTTCACAGCGGAGCCAGCAGGAAACCATCCCAAGCGGAGGCGGATCAGCAGCGCAGAGATGTCCCCAGCCGATACACAGGCGAGCAGTACATGGCCACCGGATCGGACCGGACCCCCTCCACAAGGGAGAGTGGGACATAGAAGAAAAAGAAAAGAAACGGCAGATCAACTGGTCTAAAAAGGGAGTCTATTTAAAGGCTAGAGTATACAAATGAGTTTTAAGGTGAGACTTAAATGCTTCTACTGAGGTGGCATCTCCAACTGTTACCGGGAGGGCATTCCAGAGTACTGGAGGCCGAAATGAAAACGCTCTATAGCCCGCAGACTTTTTTTGGGCTTTGGGAATCACTAATAAGCCGGAGTCCTTTGAATGCAGATTTCTTGCCGGGACATATGGTACAATACAATCGGCAAGATAGGATGGAGCTAGACCGTGTAGTATTTTATACGTAGTCCGAAGTCACATTGTTATGGGAGACACACTGCATCCTATCAGTAAGATAAGAGTTAAACCAAGACAGGGCTAAGTCTGACATACCAATTCGTGTTTTGATACGTTCTAATAAAATATTATGATCGACAGTATCGAAAGCAGCGCTAAGATCGAGGAGCAACAACATAGATGACGAATCAGAATCCATCGTTAGCAATAGATCATTAGTCATTTTTGCGAGGGCTGTCTCCGTGGAGTGATTTGCCCTGAAACCGGATTGAAAGGTTTCACATAGATTGTTAGACGCTAAGTGTTCATTTAACTGCTCCGCAACAATTTTTTCGAGGATTTTTGAAATAAAGGGAAGGTGAGACACCGTACCTCAAGTATAGTCGTGCGCCATTTGCGTTCCAGCTTTCTACATAAAGAAAAGAAACGGCAGATAGGTCTTTTTACTTTATTTCCATTTACTCTTCCAACTTTTCACATTTGAAATATCAAATAGTGTCCGCCCTGAGATGGGTAGGTTGTGAGTTGCAACCCCGGCTGAGTCATACCAAAGACTATAAAAACGGGAGCCATTACCTCCCTGCTTGGCACTCAGCATCAAGGGATGGAATTGGGGGTTATATCATGAAAAATTATTCCTGAGCGTGGCCACTGCTGCTGACCACTGCTCCCCTCACCTCCCAGGCGGTGATCGAGGGTAATGGGTGAAATAAAGAGAATAATTTCGCCACACCGAGTGTGTGTGTGACTATCATTGCTACTTTAACTTTAAAATATTTGGGTTAATTTCAGTTGTACTAAAGTTATAATATTAACATGTAAGCCTAGCCTTACTTTAGTTAAAGTTTGATACTTAGTGGTTTTTTACGACCAAGTATCCCAACCCGGGATCAGGACAGTTCTCAGCCATGACTAAGTGGAGTCTGTGCCCAAAGCACCGCAGCCTTGCAGAGAATTCAGCTGCTGGCTTGACATGTGAAGCTTTGTCAGCTGTTAAACCCGCGAGGGTCTCCTCCTTCAAATCCCATGCAGCCCATAGCTTTCTTCAAACCGTGAGCAATTCCCTGTGTGGTCATCCGGGAAAGATGCTGCTGGAAGACAAGCCTGCATGCACTGCAAAGTGAGGAGTGAGCACTGGCCCATATTTCACATCTGCTGAAACGTTCACGTGATGGCAACTGGCAGCGCTTGTTCAAAGTATTAAAACATGTTTGGAACCTTGGCTTGCTTACGGTACTGATGGTCCTGAGCTGGCATGAAAGTCAGCGCCGCTATGATCTCTCCATGTCTCCATATGCAGTAGTAGAGCAGGGGTGTCAAACTCAAATAGAGAGGGGGCCAACATGTAAAACTGAACAAAGCCGCGGGCCAAGGTTGAACAAATGAACCTTTTAATAGCGACCCTAACAAGTTTTGCATTGAATATTGAACAAGCAAGGCTTATATAACTTTATAGTGACATGCAAAATCCAGTTTCAAATACAAACCCCGTTTCCATATGAGGTGGGAAATTGTGTTAGATGTAAATATAAACAGAATACAATGATTTGCAAATCCTTTTCAAGCCATATTCAGTTGAATATGCTACAAAGACAACATATTTGATGTTCAAACTCATAAACATTTTTTTTGTGTGCAAATAATCATTAACTTTAGAATTTGATGCCAGCAACACATGACAAAGAAGTTGGGAAAGGTGGCAATAAATACTGATAAAGTTGAGGAATGCTCATCAAACACTTATTTGGAACATCGAACAGGTGTGCAGGCTAATTGGGAACAGGTGGGTGCCATGATTTGGGGCGGCATGGCGCAGTGGGTAGAGCGGACGTGCCAGAAACCTGAGGGTTGCAGGTTCGCTTCCCACCTATTGACATCCAAAAAAGCGCTGCCGTTGTGTCCTTGGGCAGGACACTTCACCCTTTTCCCCAGTGCCGCTCACACTAGTGAATGAATGATGAATGAATGATTGGTGGTGGTCGAAGGGGCCGTAGGCGCAAACTGGCAGCCACGCCTCCGTCAGTCTACCCCAGGGCAGCTGTGGCTACAGATGTAGCTCACCACCACCAGGTGTGAATAAATGATGGGTTCCAACTTCTCTGTGAGCGCTTTGAGTATCTAATAATAGAAAAGCGCGATATAAATCTAATCCATTATTATTATTATTATTATGATTGGGTATAAAAACAGCTTCCCAAAAAATGCTCAGTCTTTCACAAGAAAGGATGGGGCGAGGTACACCCCTTTGTCCACAACTGCGTGAGCAAATAGTCAAACAGTTTAAGAACAACGTTTCTCAAAGTGCAATTGCAAGAAATTTAGGGATTTCAACATCTACGCTCCATAATATCATCAAAAGGTTCAGAGAATCTGGAGAAATCACTCCACGTAAGCGGCATGGCCGGAAACCAACATTGAATGACCGTGACCTTCCATCCCTCAGACGGCACTGTATCAAAAACCCACATCAATCTCTAAAGGATATCACCACATGTGCTCAGGAACACTTCAGAAAACCACTGTCACTAAATACAGTTTGTCGCTACATCTGTAAGTGCAAGTTAAAGCTCTACTATGCAAGGCCTAAGCCATTTATCAACAACATCCAGAAACGCCGCCGGCTTCTCTGGGCCCAAGACCATCTAAGATGGACGGATGCAAAATGGAAAAGTGTTCTGTGGTCTGACGAGTCCACATTTCAAATAGTTTTTGGAAATATTCAACATCGTGTCATCCGGACCAAAGGGGAAGTGAACCATCCAGACTGGGGTGTCTAATATAGCTGGTAAGAGTCAATAAACCTTAAAGGCACTGCCTGTGCATGCTGGCCCAGTCACATAATATCTATGGCTTTTCACACACACAAGTGAATGCAAGGCATACTTGGTCAACAGCCATACAGAACATACTGAGGGTGGCCGTATAAGAAACTTTAACACTGATACAAATATGTGCCACACTGTGAACCCACACCAAACAAGAATGACAAACACAATTCGGGAGAACATCCGCACCGTAACAAAACATAAACACGACAGAACAAATACCCAGAACTCCTTGCAGCACTAACTCTTCCGGGACACTACAATATTTTATTTTCTTGCGTCCCAGACTCTGCATCCACTGGACCCCAGGTGAATTGAGTTTGAGACCCCTGCTTTACAGAGAGTAAATAGGACAATGAAAAAGAAGGATTACCTCCAAATTCTTCAGGACAAGCTAAAATCATTTCACCAGGTGCATGTCTTTGGAGGTGGGAGGAGCCTATCCCCAGGTGCATGTCTTTGGAGGTGGGAGGAGCCTATCCCCAGGTGCATGTCTTTGGAGGTGGGAGGAGCCTATCCCCAGGTGCATGTCTTTGGAGGTGGGAGGAGCCTATCCCCAGGTGCATGTCTTTGGCAGTGGGAGCAACCCGGAGTACCCGGAGGGAACGCACACAGTCACGGGAACTCAGGACTACTCAGGACCTTCGTATTGTGAGGCACATGCACTAACCCCTGGTCCTCCGTGCTGCCCTAATGTAAACAGCCACATAAAAATATCGGATTTGACAAAAGAATCTGAATGAGAGTTCTGAACTTGCAGTGTGACTTTCATACAGTACCTTGAACAAAACAAGGTCCAATCATATGTACATTATTTGAAGTGATCTTCCAGGCTTACAAGTCTACCACAGCCAAATTCTTCCTAAACAATTATACCTAGCCCCAGTAAAAACCGCCTTAAATGGACTAGCATATGTTGTCAGTGGTTCCCAGGATATTTCATCTGAACATTGACTTGCATCCTTGTTTTATTCAGAATCACCACAACAGCAGCCTGCATGATGGATTTGCGCCGATACCCACTGGACGAGCAGAACTGTACCCTGGAGATTGAGAGTTGTGAGTATCACCCTTGTGTGCCATTTAAGTGTTTGATCCCATGCTGCTTTTGGAACTTTCCCCCCTACAAAGACATGAAGAGTACAGAAGTCTTAATGCTAAGCTCTCCACTAGTCTAAATTGTGTTTGATGTAAATATAAACAGAATAAAAGGATTTGTAAATCCTTTTCAAGCCATATTCAGTTGAATATGCTACAAAGACAACATATTTGATGTTCAAACTCATAAACTTTTTTTTTTTTTTGCAAATAATCATTAACTTGAGAATTTGATGCCAGCAACACGTGAGAAAGAAGTTGGGAAAGGTGGCAATAAATGCTGATAAAGTTGAGGAATGCTCATCAAACACTTATTTGGAACATCCCACAGGTGTGCAGGCTAATTGGGAACAGGTGGGTGCCATGATTGGCTATAAAAACAGCTTCCCAAAAAATGCTTAGTCTTTCAGAAGAAAGGATGGGGCGAGGTACACCCCTTTGTCCACAACTGTGTGAGCAAATAGTCAAACAGTTTAAGAACAACCTTTCTCAAAGTGCAATTGCAAGAAATTTAGGGATTTCAACATCTACGCTCCATAATATCATCAAAAGGTTCAGAGAATCTGGAGAAATCACTCCACGTAAGCGGCATGGCCAGAAACCAACATTGAATGACCGTGACCTTCCATCCCTCAGACGGCACTGTTTCAAAAACCGACATCAATCTCTAAAGGATATCACCACATAGGCTCAGGAACACTTCAAAAAACCATTGTGACTAAATAGTTTGTTTCTACATCTGTAAGTGCAAGTTAAAGCTCTACTATGCAAATCCAAAGCCATTTATCAACAACATCCAGAAACACTGCCAGCTTCTCTGGGCCCGAGATCATCTAAGATGGACTGATGCAAAGTGGCAAAGTGTTCTGTTGTCTGACCAGTCCACATTTCAAATAGTTTTTGGAAATATTCAACATCGTGTCATCCGGGCAAAAGGGGAAGTGAACCATCCAGACGGTTATCAACGCAAAGTTCAAAAGCCAGCATGTGTGATGGTATGGGGGTGCATTAGTGCCCAAGGCATGGGTAACTTACACATCTGTGAAGGCACCATTAATGCTGAAAGGTACATACAGGTTTTGGAACAACATATGCTGACATTTAAGCACCGTCCTTTTCATGGACGCCCCTGCTTATTTCAGCAAGACAATGCCAAGCCACATTCAGCATGTGTTACAACAGCGTGGCTTCGTAAAAAAAGAGTGCGGGTGCTTTCCTGGCCCACCAGCAGTCCAGACCTGTCTCCCATGGAAAATGTGTGGCGCATTATGAAGCGTAAAATAGGACAGCGGAGACCCCGGACTGTTGAAGGACTGAAGCTCTACATAAAACAAGAATGGGAAAGAATTCCACTTTCAAAGCTTCAACAATTAGTTTCCTCAGTTACCAAACGTTCGAGTGTTGTTAAAAGAAAAGGTGATGTAACACAGTGGTGAACATGCCCTTTCCCAACTACTTTGGCACGTGTTGCAGCCATGAAATTCCAAGTTAATTATTATTTGCATAAAGTTTATGAGTTTGAACATCAAATATGTTGTCTTTGTAGCATATTCAACTGAATATGGGTTGAAAATGATTCCGTTTATATTTACATCGAACACAATTTCCCAACTCATATGGAAACAGGGTTTGTACATTTTGACCACTTGCTGGCTGCCACATTCAGCTTGTACCAGTTCTGTATGAGGTACATACTCCTTCAAATAGGGAGTTACGCTAGTGTTTGCCTAACAGTGCAATGCCGTCGAGCAAAAGAACAACCAGAGTGGAAGTGAAACATGCCAAGCCCTTTGGGAGCTAAAGCACATCAAATGTTGTGATGGCAAATATAATGCTGTGATTATTTGAGAAGGTCAAGCAATACTTTGATCCCAATAGATGACTGGATGGACTACACACCTCCCGCCACTGAACAGTTTTTTCCCCCTCGGCCATCAGGCAGATGGACAATAACAAGATCAGATAGCTCAGTTACAGCTAATTGTATGACCTATTCTGTGTGACATCTAGGGCTGCTAAGGGGTGAAATGTTTCCCCAGTAAATTTCTGGGAAATTTGGAAGTTTTGACCATTTTTGGACTATTCAAAGTTGGACACCGTTCATCTTTTTCTGTAGAATAAGATGAGAAGCTTGTAAAAGACTAATGCAATGGCACACACGGATATATAAATAGTCCGCTAAACAATTGGAGTATGTTATGATCCGCTACCCGGGTCATCACATATTCTGGTTTTGTTCCATTTTGGTATCACATTCTGTGGTTTGACGTCCTTAGTTCCTGTTTGTTCTGTCACCATGGTTGCATATTAGTTCCACCTGCTACTTGCTGTCTACGCACACCTGTTATTCTTGATTACTGCCTTATTTAAGCCTGCCACTTTTGTTCATTCTTTCTCGGATCCTAATTTGCCTTACACGCAACAAGTGACTTAGGCTTTTTTCTATGTGCTTACTCGCTAGCTTTCGCGCTACGCCTAGTTTTTCCCTAGCTCACATGCTAGTAGTTTTTGTTTGCCTTTTGTGCCCTTGTGCCAGTTTTTTTTGTTTCCTAGTCTGTTTAATTTATTGATAAATCTTTATTTCTTACCTCCACGCTGTGTTCGTTGCCCAACTGCATCCAAGGAAGAACTAACCGGTATCACTATGCTCAGCAAACGTCACAGAGTAGTCTTTAAAAATACTTTACTGATGGACAAATGAATAGAAATTGGCCAGATGAATAAATGAAGAGTCAATCAGCATGCTAAATCCAACTATAAGCTACATTCTTGCATGAAAACAGAATGGCTAGCAGAATAGAAGGAAGAGGAAACTACACCTTTTCATTTACTATTCGCTACTTCAACTTTACACATCACAAAAATTTGGATCGCTAACGTTGTTAGCATAAGTGAATGGGATTTAACATAGAGAAAATTAGCATCACGGCTAATGGAGAATTTTTTTCGGTTCATTATGAGACTGTGGTGGTACATAAACCTAGCTAGCTAGAGATATTGGCCCCAAAATCATTGAACAAGTGCAGGAACAGTTAGTCTGCTGGAGTAGTCTACAAGTAATTACACCTTTATCACACTTAAATAGCATAGATCAAGTATATTTACCCCAGTAATATCAACACTTACCCGACTGGATGAAGTCCTTGGGGTCGAGTGTGGCCTCAATAGTCCTGCTGTAGTGTGGAGCATGCTGGCAATTATCTGGGCATGGGATGGAGGAATGCACAGTGCAGGGTTGAAATACAACTGAATTTGCATTAAATCAAGTTGTTTTAGCTAATAATCATGCTGCAAAATCTAGCAAGTTGCATTCAATGTTTATTCCCATTAATATCCCGTTAATTCCCATGGAAAGTTTCAAATTTTGAATATTCCCGGAAGTTTGCAACCCCAGTTATGTGTTTTATGTTGCACGATTGCACCAAGAAGAATTCCTAATGTGTAAACCCGTTCTCCAACAATGGCAATTAAAAACTATTCTGATTCTGATAGAGGAACAATAGAAATAAATTAAAATTAATAGACTTCACAGAGCGGACCGAGCCACAAATGATCTTTAGAGACAAAAAGAATAAAAATTAAAATTGGGACTGTAACGTGGGAGAGAAAAGGGTTGTCAAACTCATGTTCACTGAGGGCCACGGTGCAGTTATGGCTGCCCTTAGGGAGCCGTGCAGAATTTATGAATTTATAAATATATAAGGATTGACTTCCATGATATCAACGTACAATTGCCTATGAACTTGATTATTATATATATTTTTTTATATTTCAACTTTGCAGTAAAAACCAGCAGACCACTTTACTGTAGAATTGACAGTGGTTTTACAGAGTATTACCGTAAATGGGAAACTGGTACTTTTTTTACGTTAGAATTCTAGCAACTTAGCTGCCAGATTCTTACCGTAAAATATATTGTCATTTTTACAGTGTAGAGTTTGATTGATAACTTGCTTTCACAAGGTTTCGGGGCATTTAAAGTCACTGGTCCGCATCGCCGGCAGTAAGTCGGACACGTTTCCAGTGAGGGTTGGACTCCGCCAAGGCTGACCTTTGTCACCCATTTTGTTCAGAACTTTTATGGACAGAATTTCTAGGTGCAGTCAAGGCGTTGAGGAGATCTGGTTTGGTGGCTGCAGGATTAAGTCTCTGCTTGTTGCAGATGATGTGGTCCTGATGGCTTCATCTGGCCAGGATCTTCAGCTCTCACTGGATGGGTTTGCAGCCTAGTGGGACGCGACTGGGATGAGAATCAGCACCTCCAAGTCCGAGTCCATGGAAAGGGTGGAGTGCCATCTCCAGATCTTGCCCCAAGTGGAGGAGTTCAAGTACCTTGGAGTCTTGTTCAAGAGTGAGGGAAGAGTGGATGGCGAGCTCAACAGGGGGATCAGTGCGGCGTCTTCAGTAATGCGGACGCTGTATTGATCCGTTGTGGTAAAGAAGGAGCTGAGCTGGAAGGCAAAGCTCTCATTTTACTGGTCGATCTACGTTCCCATCCTCACCTATGGTCATGAGCTTTGGGTTATGACCGAAAGGACAAGATCACGGGTACAAGATCTACGTTCCCTTCCTCACCTATTATCATGAGCTTAGGGTTATGACCGAAAGGACAAGATCCCGGGTACAAGATCTACGTTCCCTTCCTCACCTATGGTCATGAGCTTAGGGTTATGATCGAAAGGACAAGATCACGGTTACAAGATCTACGTTCCCATCCTCACCTATGGTCATGAGCTTAGGGTTATGACCGAAAGGACAAGATCCCGGGTACAAGATCTACGTTCCCATCCTCACCTATGGTCATGAGCTTAGGGTTATGATCGAAAGGACAAGATCCCGGGTACAAGATCTACGTTCCCATCCTCACCTATGGTCATGAGCTTAGGGTTATGACCGAAAGGACAAGATCCCGGGTACAAGATCTACGTTCCCATCCTCACCTATGGTCATGAGCTTAGGGTTATGACCGAAAGGACAAGATCCCGGGTACAAGATCTACGTTCCCATCCTCACCTATGGTCATGAGCTTAGGGTTATGATCGAAAGGACAAGATCCCGGGTACAAGATCTACGTTCCCATCCTCACCTATGGTCATGAGCTTAGGGTTATGACCGAAAGGACAAGATCCCGGGTACAAGATCTACGTTCCCATCCTCACCTATGGTCATGAGCTTAGGGTTATGACCGAAAGGACAAGATCCCGGGTACAAGATCTACGTTCCCATCCTCACCTATGGTCATGAGCTTAGGGTTATGACCGAAAGGACAAGATCCCGGGTACAAGATCTACGTTCCCATCCTCACCTATGGTCATGAGCTTAGGGTTATGACCGAAAGGACAAGATCCCGGGTACAAGATCTACGTTCCCATCCTCACCTATGGTCATGAGCTTAGGGTTATGATCGAAAGGACAAGATCACGGGTACAAGCAGCCCAAATGAGTTTCCTCCGCCGTGTGGTGGGTCTCTCCCTTAGAGATAGGGTGAGAAGCTCTGCCATCCGGGAGGAACTCAAAGTAAAGCCGCTGCTCCTCCACATGGAGAGGAACCAGATGGGGTAGGTCGGGCATCTAGTGAGGATGCCACCCGAACACCTCCCTTGGGAGGTGTGAATTATGAATCATATTTTTTATATAGCGCTTTTTTTTTCTCTAGTGACTCAAAGCGCTTTACATAGTGAAACCCAATATCTAAGTTACATTCAAACCAGTGTGGGTGGCACTGGGAGCAGGTAAGTAAAGTGTCTTGCCCAAGGACACAACAGCAGTGACTAGGATGGTGGAAGCGGGAATTGAACCTGCAACCCTCAAATTGCTGGCACGGCCACTCTACCAACCGAGCTAAACCGCCCCGGGCACGAAGCCACGGGGAAGACCCAGAACACGTTGGGAAGACTATGTTTCCCGCCTGGCCTGGGAACGCCTCGGGACCCTCTGGAAAGAGCTGGACGAAGTGGCTGGGGAGAGGGAAGTCTGGGCTTCCCTGCTTAGGCTGCTGCCCCCGTGATTCAACCTCAGATAAGCAGAAGAAAATGGATGGATAAATGGATTTTGCGAAAACTGAGGCCTTAAATAACACTAAAAAGCATTAAATATGATTTCTAAAGGCATTAAGAATGTAATAGAATTGTAGGACTTGGCTGATGAATGAAACATGAACTGAATACTTTCTTTCCTTAGTCTTTAAAAGTAGATAAAAAAAAAGCGCCTCCTCCACTCTGCTGGACGGCAAAATATTTATCAAAAGACTTTGCCATTCTTTGGTGACCGAAGGCATGTAGTCTTTAACTCTGCCAGCATTTCATGTCAATGAGGAGGCTGGGCTTGTTTCATACTCCACTCATTTATTTCACTCCTTTCCACTTCAACACACATGCGCTAATATTAGCAAATGTGCTGAGGCGGCCACCTCATGTGACCTACGGTGCTCTGCGATGGACAAACAAGCACATTCTCACAACGGCTCACCACTCGGGTTTTCTGACATTCCCACAGTAAATGAATAATATCTCCTTCGGCTGCCTGACACCGTAGACATCAATCTACTGCAGCCATTTGAAACAACTCAGGGCGTAAAATAGAATCTATTCAATTGACTTACTTTATTTTTAATGCATCTAAAGGGCTTATTGGCATTTTTCCAAATATATTTCCATGACATGTATTTTTTTTAATGTTTAAATCAATCATCCATTTCTGAACACATGCATCATTTGCATTTCTTGTATTATGTTCCTTTATTATTCCAGAAAACCTATTAAATATTTTTTGTATCCGGATTAATAATAACACAGCCTTCAGTTTGTGACTATTATAAATATTGTTTTTTCAAGGATATGCATTTTTACAGAGCTACAATTTAAAAAAGGGCTTGTGTTTATACACACAATTGTAAGCTTTGTCTGTGATAATAATGTGCAGTTGGACATGGCATTACATTTTTGTTTAAGCGGCATTAAAAACAGCATTTAAAAGTATTACATCAGATTTGCTGATACTTGTAGAAACCCTTTTTTTTTTAAGTCAAGCAGATATTTATTATTATTCTTTTTTTTTATTTAAAAAAAACTGCATTCTAGAGTAGTATTATATTTTGTGTATTATTAGATACTATTGAAGTTTAAAAGAATCCAACCCAATCCACTCAATTTGTATAGAACATTTAAACAACATAAATGTTTCCAAAGTGCTGCACAACAATATTAAAAACAATATTCAAATATTATCCTTAGCTCCACCAATGACTGAATAAAAAAATAAAAACAATATAGAATAAAAATGATTAAAAACGATTTTAAACCAATTAAAACAATAAATACAAATTAAATCAAAATATAAAAAAAAACACAAGAGGACCACACAACTCACGTAGTGTTAAAAGCCAAAGAATAAAAGTGGGTCTTAAGACGAGACTTAAAACACTCCACTGTGGGACTAGTTCCAACATGGAGGGGAAGAGTGTTCCAGAGCTTAGAGAAGGCCCTGTGTCCCCTGGTTTTAAGTCTGGTCTTGGGCACCGCAAGCTGGAGCTGGCTCTCGGACCTCAGAGCGCGCGCAGGAGTGTAAATCCATGTAAAGATTTAAAAACAAACAGCAATCTTGTAAAATCCATTCTAAAATGAACAGGGAGCCAGTGCAGACTCTCAAGAATTGGGTTTATATGCTGGTGTTTCCTGGACACTGTTAAAAGTCAAAAGTTCTGGACTAACTGCAACCAGGAGAGAGCTTTTTGGCTTCTGCCAGCATAAAGTGCATAGCAGTAGTCCAGGCCACTTGGAATAAAAGCATGCACCACTTCTTCAAAAAGGTTAAAAGATAAAAACGGTTTTACCTTTGCTAAAAGGCGAGGATGATAAAAAACACGATTTTAAAACGCTATTGACTTGTTTGTCGAGTTTGAAATCGACGTCTATAGTGACGCCAAGGCTGGTGACTTAGGGACCCACATCATTTTGAAATGGTCCCAAGTCAGTGATGGCCGGACCAAAAACTCAAATTTCAGTTTTTCCCATCCATCCATCCATCCATCCATCTTCTTCCGCTTATCCGAGGTCGGGTCGCGGGGGCAACAGCCTAAGCAGGGAAACCCAGACTTCCCTCTCCCCAGCCACTTCGTCTAGCTCTTTCCGGGGGATCCCGAGGCGTTCCCAGGCCAGCCGGGAGACATAGTCTTCCCAACGTGTCCTGGGTCTTCCCCGTGGCCTCCTACCGGTTGGACGTGCCCTAAACACCTCCCTCGGGAGGCGTTCGGGTGGCATCCTGACCAGATGCCCGAACCACCTCATCTGGCTCCTCTCCATGTGGAGGAGCAGCAGTTTCTCCCGGATGGCAGAGCTTCTCACCCTATCTCTAAGGGAGAGACCCGCCACACGGCGGAGGAAACTCATTTGGGCCGCTTGCACCCGTGATCTTGTCCTTTCGGTCATGACCCAAAGCTCATGACCATAGGTGAGGATGGGAACGTAGATCGACCGGTAAATTGAGAGCTTTGCCTTCCGGCTCAGCTCCTTCTTCACCACAACGGATCAATACAGCATCCGCATTACTGAAGACGCCGCACCGATCCGCCTGTTGATCTCACGATCCACTCTTCCCTCACTCGTGAACAAGACTCCTAGGTACTTGAACTCCTCCACTTGGGGCAGGGTCTCCTCCCCAACCCGGAGATGGCATTCCACCCTTTTCCGGGCGAGAACCATGGACTCGGACTTGGAGGTGCTGATTCTCATTCCGGTCGCTTCACACTCGACTGCGAACCGATCCGGCAGTTCAGTTTTTCCCCTCATTCATTATTAAATCAATTCTGGGCTAACCAAGCCTTGACGTGGCATGGACAGTTGAGAAGGATGACAGGGGGCAATGCATGCAATTGCAAATACATGTATATTTTTCCATCAAAATGGAATAAATACCGTATTTTTCCGAGTATAAGTCGCACCTGCCGAAAATGCATAATAAAGAAGGAAAAAAACATATATAAGTCGCATTCTTGGGGGAAATTTATTTGATAAAATCCAACAGCAAGAATAGACATTTGAAAGGCAATTTAAACTAAATAAAGAATAGTGAAGAACAGGCTGAATAAGTGTAGGTTATATGAGGCATAAATAAGCAACTGCTATGTTAACCTAACATAGTATGGTAAGAGTCATTCAAATAACTATAACATATAGAACATGCTATACCTTTACCAAACTATCTCTCACTCCTAATCCATAAATCCCATGAAATCTTCTTCCTGGATGTGGCTTCTAAACAACTCTGCCAACTCCAAAGGTATGCGCCGCTTCCTCTTGTCCTTTTCTGCTGCATATTTCACTACGTCCAACTTGTCATCTGCACTACATGATTTCCTTTTCACGACCATTTTTGTTCAGCCCTTCTCACTTTTTATAAGTTACCACCAATGGTGAAATGATTCATGTCACGTGGGGGTCGCATTTTAATGCGGGATCGTTCCTCCAACGCAAACATAGACACTCCGGACAACAACGTGAAGGTAAGAATGATTTAATAACAAAACACTAGTACAAAAACAGACGAAAAGAAACGCGTGGCGAAAGCACAGAAGCTAATGCTAGCACAGGATCAGGTAACAAGAATTCTAGTAAATACCAACGAAACAGTTGCATACCGCAAACAAGGGACCAAGACCGACTGACGGGACAAGGCTGGCTTAAATAAGAAAGTAATTAACAAAAGCAGGTGTGCGTCTGGAACCCGCAGCAGGTGAAATGAATATGTTACCATGGTGACCAAACTAACTCACAAGGTACACAAACAACAAAGGGAGTCCAAACTAACAGAAAATAACTAAACTAAACATGATCCAGACTACGGATCACAACAATTCTTTGCAATAGCTACGGCAGTAGCATATAGCATATAGCAGTTAGCATCCCATGACCCACAATGCACTTCTGCCATGACCCTCCCTCGCCGAATTCTTATTGGTCGACGTGTGTGTGACGATTGCTGACATTTTCTTCGTCTCTTCCGCGAATGGGATAAATAATATTATTTGATATTTTACGGTATTGTGTTAATAATTTCACACGTTAGTCACTCCGGAGTATATGTCGCACCCCCGGACAAACTATGAAAAATGGTGATTTATTATCCGAAAAATACGGTATACGAGATGGCAACAGTGGAGGATGCATGTGCATGTACGAGCCAGTTTGCTCCACAACAAGAAGGAGCCATATCGACTGCAATGGCAGACTCGCGCAAAGCTCTTTGGGTAAAACTTTAGCGTCTGTGGAGCGATCTGCTGACCTCACCCATTGAGAAGAAAACATGACACATTTGGCAAATTCCAAACAGCTTGTTTGGAGGGAGAATGAAGGAAGGCAAGAATGTTTTATAAATATCTCCACATAGCCTCCAATATTTAGATTTTAAATCTATGCAGATCCCAAATACACAGAAACTGATACCACTAGGTAAGAAACGTTGGTTTTGCATAATATCTCCCCATTAATAGCAGACTATGGGAGGAACTCAAAGTAAAGCCGCTGCTCCTCCACATGGAGAGGAGCCAGATGAGGTGGTTCGGGCATCTGGTCAGGATGCCACCCGAACGCCTCCCGAGGGAGGTGTTTAGGGCACGTCCAACCGGTAGGAGGCCACGGGGAAGACCCAGGACACGTTAGGAAGACTATGTCTCTCGGCTGGCCTGGGAACGCCTCGGGATCCCTCGGGAAGAGCTAGACGAAGTGGCTGGGGAGAGGGAAGTCTGGGTTTCCCTGCTTAGGCTGTTGCCCCCGCGACCCGACCTCGGATAAGCGGAAGAAGATGGATGGATGTACCACTTTGCATACTTAGAGCAGAGGATCATTATTTCAGTTTTATCTGATATTAATAGTGCGCATTTAGAAGTCTTACAGTCCTTAAAGTCTTGAATACTTACCTGAAGTTTGAATAGTGAAGTGAATTATATTTATATAGCGCTTTTCTCTAGTGACTCAAAGCGCTTTACATAGTGACACCCAATATCTAAGTTACTTTTAAAGCAGTGTGGGTGGCACTGGGAGCAGGTGGGTCAAGTGTCTTGCCCATGGACACAACGGCATTGACTGGGATGGCGGAAGCGGGAATCGAACCTGCAACCCTCAAGTTGCTGGCACGGCCGCTCTACCAACCGAGCTATGCCGCTGAATAGCTGACCAGTTTCTCCTTGGCAAAGTTGTGTGTCATCCTCATAGCCGTCAACGTTCAGCTGAACATAGAACGACTGAAGAGTTTTGGTCCAAGCACGCATCCGTCTGGGATGCCAGGACTAACTTTAACACGCACAAAACCACAAGTGGTAGAGATGGGAATGGAAAACCGCTTCTCGTTTCCAGGGTTTTAATTCTTTAGAATCATTTTACAGTTTGGCAAACAACTCCCGTATCGATTCGTGAAGGCGCGAATGACGCCACCGTAGGAGAACTACCTTCCACCTTGGCTGAATGGAGTTGTCAGATATGCCTTATCTGGGCGCTCTGTTCCGCTCAAGGCCAAGGAACAAAGTATCCCGGCTGTTGCTATGGTAACGTCATAGCATATTTCCTAGATACATTGGCATGGATGACGGTTCAGGTGAGTTCAACATAAAAAGGATTGGGTTAGCATGAACAAAAGTGTGTTGTGTTTTCCCCCCCAAGACCAATTTGTAGTCATTTTAGTTCTCATTATTTGTTTGTGTTCTTGCCTCCTGCAGATGGCTACACTACTGATGATATTGAGTTCTACTGGCAGGGAGGAAGCAATGCAGGATCAGTGACTGGAGTGGAGAACATTGAGTTACCCCAATTTTCAATCATAGACTACCAAACGCTGTCCACAAAAGCGGTTTTTGCCACGGGTAAGTTGAAAGATTCCTTCAATTGAATATTGCCTATCTACTTTTTCGGCTGTTAGTTGGAGACCACAGACTTCCCTGGTCTTGCCACCTGCTCCAGTTTAACCAGGAGGCCAGAGCCATTCCTAGGACACTTGTGAGACAGTCTCGTTTCTGGGCCACACCAGGGATCCGTCCTAAAGGATGCCAATACTTGAGCCACCACAGTCTCTACAAAGCAGGCCTATCCAAGTCCACAAAACATATGGGGTTAGGACTGATGCAGGGCTTAGTCAGAGTCCTGGAACAATCGGGGTTTGGACTGATGCAGGGCTTAGTCATAGTCCTGGAACAACTGGGGTTTATTTAGACTGATGTAGGGCTTAATCATAGTCCTGGAACAACTTGGGTTTGGACTGATGCAGGGCTTAGTCATAGTCCTGGAACAATCGGGGTTTGGACTGATGCAGGGCTTGGTCATAGTCCTGGAACAATCGGGGTTTGGACTGATGCAGGGCTTGGTCATAGTCCTGGAACAACTTGGGTTTGGACTGATGCAGGGCTTAGTCATAGTCCTGGAACAACTGGGGTTTATTTAGACTGATGTAGGGCTTAGTAAAAGTCCTGGAACAACTGGGGTTTGGACTGATGCAGGGCTTAGTCATAGTCCTGGAACAACTGGGATTAAGACTGTTGCAGGGCTTTGTAATAGTCCTGGAACAACTGGGGTGTGGACTGATGAAGGGCTTAGTCATAGTCCTGGAACAACTGGGGTTTGGACTAATCTAGGGTTAAATAATAGTCCTGGAACAACTGTGGTTTGGACTGATGTAGGGCTAAATAATAGAATAATAGTCCTGGAACAACTGGGGTTTGGACTGATGCAGGGCTTAGTCATAGTCCTGGAACAACTTGGGTTTATTTAGACTGATGTAGGGTTTAGTAAAAGTCCTGGAACAACTGGGGTTTGGATTGATGCAGGGCTTAGTCATAGTCCCGGAAGTTGCAGGGCTTTGTAATAGTCCTGGAACAACTGGGGTTTGGACTGATCTAGGGCTAAATAATAGTCCTGGAACAACTGTGGTTTGGACTGATGTAGGGCTAAATAATAGTCCTGGAACAACTGCTGGGGTTTGGACTGATGTAGGGCTAAATAATATTCCTGGAACAACTGGGGTTTGGACTGATGTAGGGCTTAGTCATAGTCCTGGAACAACTGGGGTTAGGACTGATGTAGGGCTTAGTCATAGTGCTGGAACAACTGGGGTTAGGACTGATGCAGGGCTTAGTCATAGTCCTGGAACAACTTGGGTTTGGACTGATGCAGGGCTTAGTCATAGTCCTGGAACAACTGGGGTTTATTTAGACTGATGTAGGGCTTGGTCATAGTCCTGGAACAACTGGGGTTTGGACTGATGCAGGGCTTAGTCATGGTCCTGGAACAACTGGGATTAAGATTGTTGCAGGGCTTTGTAATAGTCCTGGAACAACTGGGGATTAGACTGATGAAGGGCTTGGTCATAGTCCTGGAACAACTGGGGTTTGGACTGATCTAGGGCTAAATAATAGTCCTGGAACAACTGGGGTTTGGACTGATGTAGGGCTTAGTCATAGTCCTGGAACAACTGGGGTTAGGACTGATGCAGGGTTTAGTCATAGTCCTGGAACAACTGGGGTTTGGACTGATGCAGGGCCTAGTCATAGTCCTGGAACAACTGGGTTTAGGACTGATGCAGGGCTTAGTCATAGTCCTGGAAAAACCGGGGTTTGGACTGATGCAGGGCTTAGTCATAGTCCTGAAACAACTGGGGTTTGGACTGATGCAGGGCTTAGTTATAGTCCTGGAACAACTGGGGTTTATTTAGACTGATGTAGGGCTTGGTCATAGTCCTGGAACAACTGGGGTTTGGACTGATGCATGGCTTAGTCATGGTCCTGGAACAACTGGGATTAAGATTGTTGCAGGGCTTTGTAATAGTCCTGGAACAACTGGGGATTAGACTGATGAAGGGCTTAGTCATAGTCCTGGAACAACTGGGGTTTGGACTGATCTAGGGCTAAATAATAGTCCTGGAACAACTGGGGTTTGGACTGATGTAGGGCTTAGTCATAGTCCTGGAACAACTGGGGTTTGGACTGATGCAGGGCCTAGTCATAGTCCTGGAACAACTGGGTTTAGGACTGATGCAGGGCTTAGTCATAGTCCTGGAAAAACCGGGGTTTGGACTGATGCAGGGCTTAGTCATAGTCCTGAAACAACTGGGGTTTGGACTGATGCAGGGCTTAGTTATAGTCCTGGAACAACTGGGATTTGGATTGATAAAGGGCTTAGTCCTAGTCCTGGAACAACTGGGGTTTGGACTGATGCAGGGCTTAGTCATAGTCCTGGAACAACTGGGGTTTGGACTGATGCAGGGCTTAGTCATAGTCCTGGAACAACTGAGGTTACATGTACTATTATCACTGGAGGACGAGGAATAGCTAGACATGCTTCACTACACAGCGTAGGAGGATACAATAGCTCACTGGCGTCACAATGTAAACAAACACCACACCATGGGTGGATCTACACCTGACATCCACTATAATGATACCAAGTACAGAAGCGTATCGAGTCGATACTACTATGATTACATCGATATTTTTTACCATCACAAAATCTTGTTTTGTTTTTTTAAAATTCATATTATGTTTATAAAGTCAGTAAATATGTCCCTGGACACATGAGGACTTTAAATATGACCAATGTATGATCCTGTAACTGCTTGGTATCGGATCGATACCTAAATGTGTGGTATCATCCAAAACTAATTTCAAGTATCAAAGAAAAGAAGAATAAGTGATTGTTACATTTGAACAGAAGTGTAGATAGAACATGTTAAAACAGAAAATAAGCAGATATTAACAGTAAATGAACAAGTAGATTAATAATAATTTTATACAGTTTGTCCCTCATAATGTGTATAAAATAATGACACAATATGTTACTGCAGACTAATTAGGAGTCTTTGTTTGTTTACTTCCTACTAAAAGACAAGTTGTGTAGTATGTTCAACATTTTGTTGAAGGACTAAATAACAATAATAAACATATGTTTCATGTACACTAACATTTTTATGTTCACATAAAGACAATAATGACATTTTTTGTGGTATTGGATCAGCCCAGCAGCTGAGTGTATTTTGATAGTCGTGCTTGAACAGTAACTCTAAGGTGGGCCTGATGCTTTTATAAATGATGCCAAGCTATGTTGAGAAATGTCTCTGCAGTCACACGGTGGTCTGGTGTCTCCACAGGTTCATATCCACGGCTCTCATTGAGCTTCAAGCTGAAACGAAACATCGGTTACTTTATCCTGCAAACCTACATGCCCTCCATCCTGATCACCATCTTGTCATGGGTCTCCTTCTGGATCAACTATGATGCCTCAGCTGCCAGAGTCGCTTTGGGTCAGTGACATTTTAATGTTATCCTGGTGCGACTGTGCGTATAAAAGTGTGAGTGAGGTGTAACAAGAGGGGGGACTTTATATATTTGCATCTCAATAAATACTTGAACGAAACAAAAACCTCCTGTGACGGGATTCAGCCGTCCTGGTGTGGGTTGCAGTGACACTCAGTGCAGGATGCACATCATAACAGGTTTAACTTCCATTTATTATTCCAACAATCATCGTCTCTTCTTACCTTTTTCTTGCGCCACTTTTCAGTCCGCGGCCTATTCCTGATTGTTGTCGCGGAAGCCCTTTCGGGGCCCGTTGGTTGAGTCTCGTGCGGGGTTTCATCGTCTTCTGGGTCTCTTTCGTCTCGCTCGTGGTCGGTCGTCTCAGGTGGTTCCTTCTCCTTCCTCTGCCACGATCGTTCCTCCTTCGCCTCTTTTATGCTGCAGCAGCAGATGATGGGATTGAGCGCAGGTGTGTGGTGTACGCACCTTGCTCTGATTGCTGCTGCGCCGCTCCGAGTGCGTCACGCCTCTCCTCTCCGCCGCATGCCCGGCCTCCTGGCCTCCTGGCCTCCTGGCCTCCATCTTGGTCAGGACCGCTGCTCCTCTCACCCCGCTGTGCGTCTCTCCACACACCTCCTTATCATGCTGACTGGAAAATATAGTCTTGGTTTTACTGTGCATCTATCTATCTATCTATATATATATATATATATATATATATATATATATATATATATACATATATATATATATAGGGATTAAATAGCCTGTGTTTTTTCCTGACCTAACGTATGTATACATATATATATATATATATATACATACATATATATATACATAATCTCCTGATGATTGAGGGAACCCCTCATGAAACAGTTCTGTAGAGATGGAGTAGTCTTGTGATTTTTCCCACACCTTCATATTGCGCTCTACCACGGTATCGAGCACTATTCTCTGGATAATCCAATCAAGACATATATATACATACATATGTAAACATATATATGTATATGTATATATGTGACTATATATATATATATATATATATATGTGTGTATACATATACATACGAAAATATATATAGTCCAATATGGACTTGACCTTGACTATTATCTTTGATCCACTATGGACTGGACTCTGACTATAATGTTAGATCCACTATGGACTGGACTCTCACTATTATGTTAGATCCACTATGGACTAATGGACTTGACTCTCACACTATTATGTTAGATCCACTATGGACTGGACTCTCACTATTATGTTTGATCCACTTTGGACTAGACTCTCTGAATAGTATGCTACATCCACTGTGGACTGGACTCTCACTATTATGTTAGATCCACTATGGACTGGACTCTCACACTATTATGTTAGATCCACTATGGACTGGACTCTCACACTATTATGTTAGATCCACTATGGACTGGACTCTCACACTATTATGTTAGATCCACTATGGACTGGACTCTCACTATTATGTTAGATCCACTATGGACTGGATTCTCACACTATTTTGTTAGATCCACTATGGACTGGACTCTCACACTATTATGTTAGATCCACTATGGACTGGACTCTCACGCTATTATGTTAGATCCACTATGGACTGGACTCTCACACTATTATGTTAGATCCACTATGGACTGGACTCTCACACTATGTTAGATCCACTACGGACTGGACTCTCACACTATTATGTTAGATCCACTATGGACTGGACTCTCACACTATTATGTTAGATCCACTATGGACTGGACTCTCACTATTATGTTAGATCCACTATGGACTGGACTCTCACACTATTATGTTAGATCCACTATGGACTGGACTCTCACACTATTATGTTAGATCCACTATGGACTGGACTCTCACACTATTATGTTAGATCCACTATGGACTGGACTCTCACACTATGTTAGATCCACTATGGACTGGACTCTCACACTATTATGTTAGATCCACTATGGACTGGACTCTCACACTATTTTGTTAGATCCACTATGGACTGGACTCTCACTATTATGTTAGATCCATTATGGACTGGACTCTCACTATTATGTTAGATCCACTATGGACTGGACTCTCACACTATGTTAGATCCACTATGGACTGGACTCTCACACTATTATGTTAGATCCACTATGGACTGGACTCTCACACTATGTTAGATCCACTATGGACTGGACTCTCACACTATTATGTTAGATCCACTATGGACTGGACTCTCACACTATTATGTTAGATCCACTATGGACTGGACTCTCACACTATTATGTTAGATCCACTATGGACTGGACTCTCATACTATTATGTTAGATCCACTATGGACTGGACTCTCACACTATTATGTTAGATCCACTATGGACTGGACTTTCACACTATTATGTTAGATCCACTATGGACTGGACTCTCACACTATTATGTTAGATCCACTATGGACTGGACTCTCATACTATTATGTTAGATCCACTATGGACTGGACTCTCACACTATTATGTTAGATCCACTATGGACTGGACTCTCACACTATTATGTTAGATCCACTATGGACTGGACTCTCACACTATTATGTTAGATCCACTATGGACTGGACTCTCATACTATTATGTTAGATCCACTATGGACTGTACTCTCACTATTATGTTAGATCCACTATGGACTGGACTCTCACACTATTATGTTAGATCCACTATGGACTGGACTCTCACACTATTATGTTGGATCCACTATGGACTGGACTCTCACTATTATGTTAGATCCACTATGGACTGGACTCTCACACTATGTTAGATCCACTATGGACTGGACTCTCACACTATTATGTTAGATCCACTATGGACTGGACTCTCACACTATGTTAGATCCACTATGGACTGGACTCTCACACTATTATGTTAGATCCACTATGGACTGGACTCTCACACTATTATGTTAGATCCACTATGGACTGGACTCTCACTATTATGTTAGATCCACTATGGACTGGACTCTCACACTATTATGTTAGATCCACTATGGACTGGACTCTCACACTATGTTAGATCCACTATGGACTGGACTCTCACACTATTATGTTAGATCCACTATGGACTGGACTCTCACACTATTATGTTAGATCCACTATGGACTGGACTCTCACACTATTATGTTAGATCCACTATGGACTGGACTCTCACACTATTATGTTAGATCCACTATGGACTGGACTCTCACACTATTATGTTAGATCCACTATGGACTGGACTCTCACACTATTATGTTAGATCCACTGTGGACTGGACTCTCATACTATTATGTTAGATCCACTATGGACTGGACTCTCACACTATTATGTTAGATCCACTATGGACTGGACTTTCACACTATTATGTTAGATCCACTATGGACTGGACTCTCACACTATTATGTTAGATCCACTATGGACTGGACTCTCATACTATTATGTTAGATCCACTATGGACTGGACTCTCACACTATTATGTTAGATCCACTATGGACTGGACTCTCACACTATTATGTTAGATCCACTATGGACTGGACTCTCACACTATTATGTTAGATCCACTATGGACTGGACTCTCATACTATTATGTTAGATCCACTATGGACTGGACTCTCACTATTATGTTAGATCCACTATGGACTGGACTCTCACACTATTATGTTAGATCCACTATGGACTGGACTCTCACACTATTATGTTGGATCCACTATGGACTGGACTCTCACTATTATGTTAGATCCACTATGGACTGGACTCTCACACTATGTTAGATCCACTATGGACTGGACTCTCACACTATTATGTTAGATCCACTATGGACTGGACTCTCACACTATGTTAGATCCACTATGGACTGGACTCTCACACTATTATGTTAGATCCACTATGGACTGGACTCTCACACTATTATGTTAGATCCACTATGGACTGGACTCTCACACTATTATGTTAGATCCACTATGGACTGGACTCTCACACTATGTTAGATCCACTATGGACTGGACTCTCACACTATTATGTTAGATCCACTATGGACTGGACTCTCACACTATTATGTTAGATCCACTATGGACTGGACTCTCACACTATTATGTTAGATCCACTATGGACTGGACTCTCATACTATTATGTTAGATCCACTATGGACTGGACTCTCACACTATTATGTTAGATCCACTATGGACTGGACTTTCACACTATTATGTTAGATCCACTATGGACTGGACTCTCACACTATTATGTTAGATCCACTATGGACTGGACTCTCATACTATTATGTTAGATCCACTATGGACTGGACTCTCACACTATTATGTTAGATCCACTATGGACTGGACTCTCACACTATTATGTTAGATCCACTATGGACTGGACTCTCACTATTATGTTAGATCCACTATGGACTGGACTCTCACACTATGTTAGATCCACTACGGACTGGACTCTCACACTATTATGTTGGATCCACTATGGACTGGACTCTCACACTATTATGTTAGATCCACTATGGACTGGACTCTCACTATTATGTTAGATCCACTATGGACTGGACTCTCACTATCATGTTAGATCCACTATTGACTGGACTCTCACACTATTATGTTAGATCCACTATGGACTGGACTCTCACACTATTATGTTAGATCCACTATGGACTGGACTCTCACTATTATGTTAGATCCACTATGGACTGGACTCTCACACTATTATGTTAGATCCACTATGGACTGGACTCTCACACTATGTTAGATCCACTATGGACTGGACTCTCACACTATTATGTTAGATCCACTATGGACTGGACTCTCACACTATTATGTTAGATCCACTATGGACTGGACTCTCACACTATTATGTTAGATCCACTATGGACTGGACTCTCACACTATTATGTTAGATCCACTATGGACTGGACTCTCACACTATTATGTTAGATCCACTATGGACTGGACTCTCACACTATTATGTTAGATCCACTATGGACTGGACTCTCATACTATTATGTTAGATCCACTATGGACTGGACTCTCACACTATTATGTTAGATCCACTATGGACTGGACTTTCACACTATTATGTTAGATCCACTATGGACTGGACTCTCACACTATTATGTTAGATCCACTATGGACTGGACTCTCATACTATTATGTTAGATCCACTATGGACTGGACTCTCACACTATTATGTTAGATCCACTATGGACTGGACTCTCACACTATTATGTTAGATCCACTATGGACTGGACTCTCACACTATTATGTTAGATCCACTATGGACTGGACTCTCATACTATTATGTTAGATCCACTATGGACTGGACTCTCACTATTATGTTAGATCCACTATGGACTGGACTCTCACACTATTATGTTAGATCCACTATGGACTGGACTCTCACACTATTATGTTGGATCCACTATGGACTGGACTCTCACTATTATGTTAGATCCACTATGGACTGGACTCTCACACTATGTTAGATCCACTATGGACTGGACTCTCACACTATTATGTTAGATCCACTATGGACTGGACTCTCACACTATGTTAGATCCACTATGGACTGGACTCTCACACTATTATGTTAGATCCACTATGGACTGGACTCTCACACTATTATGTTAGATCCACTATGGACTGGACTCTCACACTATTATGTTAGATCCACTATGGACTGGACTCTCACACTATGTTAGATCCACTATGGACTGGACTCTCACACTATTATGTTAGATCCACTATGGACTGGACTCTCACACTATTATGTTAGATCCACTATGGACTGGACTCTCACACTATTATGTTAGATCCACTATGGACTGGACTCTCATACTATTATGTTAGATCCACTATGGACTGGACTCTCACACTATTATGTTAGATCCACTATGGACTGGACTTTCACACTATTATGTTAGATCCACTATGGACTGGACTCTCACACTATTATGTTAGATCCACTATGGACTGGACTCTCATACTATTATGTTAGATCCACTATGGACTGGACTCTCACACTATTATGTTAGATCCACTATGGACTGGACTCTCACACTATTATGTTAGATCCACTATGGACTGGACTCTCACTATTATGTTAGATCCACTATGGACTGGACTCTCACACTATGTTAGATCCACTACGGACTGGACTCTCACACTATTATGTTGGATCCACTATGGACTGGACTCTCACACTATTATGTTAGATCCACTATGGACTGGACTCTCACTATTATGTTAGATCCACTATGGACTGGACTCTCACTATCATGTTAGATCCACTATTGACTGGACTCTCACAATATGTTGGATCCACTACGGACTGGACTCTCACACTATTATGTTAGATCCACTATGGACTGGACTCTCACACTATTATGTTAGATCCACTATGGACTGGACTCTCACACTATTATGTTAGATCCACTATGGACTGGACTCTCACACTATGTTAGATCCACTATGGACTGGACTCTCACACTATTATGTTAGATCCACTATGGACTGGACTCTCACACTATGTTAGATCCACTATGGACTGGACTCTCACACTATTATGTTAGATCTACTATGGACTGGACTCTCACACTATTATGTTAGATCCACTATGGACTGGACTCTCACACTATTATGTTAGATCCACTATGGACTGGACTTTCACACTATTATGTTAGATCCACTCTGGACTGGACTTCCACACTATTATGTTAGATCCACTCTGGACTGGACTTTCACACTATTATGTTAGATCCACTATGGACTGGACTCTCACACTATTATGTTAGATCCACTCTGGACTGGACTCTCACACTATTATGTTAGATCTACTATGGACTGGACTCTCACACTATTATGTTAGATCCACTATGGACTGGACTCTCACTATTATGTTAGATCCACTATGGACTGGACTCTCACTATTATGTTAGATCCACTATGGACTGGACTCTCACTATTATGTTAGATCCACTATGGACTGGACTCTCACTATTATGTTAGATCTACTATGGACTGGACTCTCACACTATTATGTTAGATCCACTATGGACTGGACTCTCATACTATTATGTTAGATCCACTATGGACTGGACTCTCATACTATTATGTTAGAGCTTTGAGCAAAGATCAAGCCATGATGCGGCAGTTCCTGAAGTCCTTCTAAAGGCAGGCCTTTCCCCCCAGTTTGTGGACTTTATTCCTGAACGCTGCTCCTCAGCTGTCTCTAACTGCCAATCAGGATACATCTACATCCAGGTAGCCGATCAAGACATTGTTAGTTTACTGGCTATGCTACCGAGGTGTTTGCTTTCCGTGCACTCCTCAGCTACACTAGTTTTTGTTTTATGTGCCAATTAAACAAGTTTTACCTGCACACACCTTAGAGTCATGTTGCAAGCAACACTGCCAGCTGCTCACACATTAAGGATACAACTAAACGATTCCTATTTAAGCAGGCTGGAAAGCTGCTATAAATATTCCGTATGTCTTTTCCAGCCTGAGAGGGAGGGTTACTTCCAAATAATGGTGAATCCGGTTATTTCACTGACCTCACTTGGTCCTTTTCTTGTTCTGCAGGCATAACTACGGTGCTGACCATGACCACCATAAACACCCACCTGAGGGAGACACTTCCTAAGATTCCATACGTCAAGGCAATCGACATCTACTTGATGGGCTGCTTTTTCTTTGTTTTCCTGGCTTTACTGGAGTACGCCTTTGTCAACTATATTTTCTTCGGTCGAGGTCCTCACCTGCAGAAGAAAGTGGCGGAAAAGGCCGCCAAGTCCATCATCGACAATAAGAGCAGACTGGAGAGCAGCAAAGTACAGGTAACTAACAAAACTAATGAAGTTTACACTCAGGCTGCACAAATAATCACAATTAAGGTTTTAACTACAAACCCAGTTTCCATATGAGTTGGGAAATTGTGTTCGATGTAAATATAAACAGAATACAATGATTTGCAAATCCTTTTCAACCCATATTCAGTTGAATATGCTACAAAGACAACATATTTGATGTTCAAACTCATAAACTTTAATTTTTTTTGTTGCAAATAATAAACTTAGAATTTCATGGCTGCAACACGTGCCAAAGTAGTTGGGAAAGGGCATGTTCACCACTGTGTTACATCACCTTTTCTTTTAACAACACTCAATAAACGTTTGGGAACTGAGGAAACTAATTGTTGAAGCTTTGAAAGTGGAATTCTTTCCCATTCTTGTTTTATGTAGAGCTTCAGTCCTTCAACAGTCCGGGGTCTCCACTGTCGTATTTTACGCTTCTTAAAGCGCCACACATTTTCCATGGGAGACAGGTCTGGACTGCAGGCGGTTCCAGGAAAGTGCCCGCGCTCTTTTTTTACGAAGCCACGCTGTTGTAACACGTGCTGAATGTGACCTGGCATTGTCTTGCTGAAATAAGCAGGGGCGTCCATGAAAAAGATGGCGCTTAGATGGCAGCATATGTTGCTCCAAAACCTGTATGTACCTTTCAGCATTAATGGTGCCTTCACAGATGTGTAAGTTACCCATGCCTTGGCCACTAATGCACCCCCATACCATCACACATGCTGGCTTTTGGACTTTGCGTCGTTAACAGTCTGGATGGTTCACTTCCCCTTTGGTCTGGATGACACAATGTCGAATATTTCCAAAAACAATTTGAAATGTGGCTTCACGGTGGCAGAGGGGTTAGTGCGTCTGCCTCACAATACGAAGGTCCTGCAGTCCTGGGTTCAAATCCAGGCTCGGGATCTTTCTGTGTGGAGTTTGCATGTCCTCCCCGTGAATGCGTGGGTTCCCTCCGGGTACTCCGGCTTCCTCCCACTTCCAAAGACATGCACCTGGGGATAGGTTGATTGGCAACACTAAATTGGCCCTAGTGTGTGAATGTGAGTGTGAATGTTGTCTGTCTATCTGTGTTGGCCCTGCGATGAGGTGGCGACTTGTCCAGGGTGTACCCCGCCTTACGCCCGATTGTAGCTGAGATAGGCGCCAGCGCCCCCCGCGACCCCGAAAGGGAATAAGCGGTAGAAAATGGATGGATGGATGGAATTTGAAATGTGGACTCGTCAGACCACAGTACACTTTTCCACTTTGCATCAGTCCATCTTAGATGATCTCGGGCCCAGAGAAGCCGGCGGCGTTTCTGGATGTTGTTGATAAATGGCTTTCACTTTGCATAGTAGAGCTTTAACTTGCACTTACAGATGTAGCGACCAACTGTATTTAGTGACAGTGGTTTTCTGAAGTGTTCCTGAGCCCATGTGGTGATATCCTTTAGAGATTGATGTCGGTTTTTGATACAGTGCCGTCTGAGGGATCGAAGGTCACGGTAACCAGCGTCCGGGTGAGGGAAATCTGGGTCCTTTGTTTGTGTTCTTAATGGAGGTCTTCTAGCTGCTCTTTGTCTGATCCCTCACCTAGGACCAGTTTGCCTTGGGAGACCCTACCAGGGGGCATAGAATCCCCCGGACAACATAGCTCCTAGGATCATTGGGAAACGCAAACTCCTCTACCACAATAAGGTGGCAGCTCAGAGAGGAGTTTCTGGTTTTTTTTTTTGGCAAGACGGTGTGCTGAGTGTACAAACATTAAGTGGCTGCAATGAAACCTACTCAGTGGTCTAGTGGTTAGAGTGTCCGCCCTGAGATGGGTAGGTCGGGAGTTCAAACCCTGGCCGAGTCATACCAAAGACTATAAAAAAATGGGAGCCATTACCTCCCTGCTTGGCACTCAGCATCAAGGGTTGGAATTTGGGGTTAAATCACCAAAAATGATTCCCGGGCTTGGCACCGCTGCTGCTCACTGCTCCCCTCACCTCCCAGGGGGTGATCAAGGGGCTGGGTCGAATGCAGACGACACATTTCACCACACCTAGTGTGTGTGTGACAATCATTGCTACTTTAACTTTAACTTTTTAAATAAAGAGTGAAAAATGTAAAAGGGTTGAATACTATTTTACAGCAAGAAAGTAAGGTTGGTATTGATATCGTGATGTTACAGAATGGATATCAGTATCTGACATGGAAAAGAGGAATCAAGCCATCCCTAAATCAGTCCATTTAAAAAATATACCTTCAAGTTTGCTTTTAACTGAATTTTTGTCATTAGCAGTGTTATGGTTTAAACAAAGGGAGATGACGGCAGACTGACACCAGGGTAAAGGTCAATAATTTATTATATATAGTAAATATATATAATAAGACATAATAAACAATACTAAACTAATAAGACAACCCAAGGAAATGGAGTGTGTCAAACCCAAGTGCGAACGTGTGTTACTATGTGGGTAGATTAACTGAAGTGTGTGTTACCGTAAATGTTGAATGAGGAAGCAGACAAAAGGAGTCCAAGTTCCGCAAGGGGTCCGTGGGGCAGAGAGAGAGACGTCAGAGTCCGGGGGCGAGCGAGGAGTCGGGAAACGAGGGAGGCAGTCCAAATCCGGGGCAACGGAAGGGAAACACTGCAAAAAACACGGGAGAACAAACAAGGATGTCAGAACACTAGGGAAAAGCGCAGAGAGAGAGAGAGCATAAGCCTTACGGTATCCGATTAGAGAACTAAATTCCCGCGCCGATCCTTGGGTCCACTGGTCCTTTATTGAGCTCGCCCTCATCAGTACCAGGTGAGCAGATTGGTAAATGAGTGCAGGCTTGTCGCTGCGTGGGCGTGCTGCGCTCAGCGTAAGTGGGGGCGTGTCCGGGTGCGCTATCAGCGGGTCCCATGGGTGGTCCCGCAGTGGAGGGAGACGCAGACTGCGCGTGTGCCGCAACAAGCAGTTGAACAAATAACTGAAAGCGATCTCCACCCTCAGGTTGACGCCCACGGAAACATCCTTCTGACCAATCTGACGGGCGACATCGGGGGAGGTGACATCATTGGCTCTCTGAACGACCCCCGGGCCCAGATGTTCTCTTACGACAGAGCCACCATACAGTACCGCAAGCCCATGACCAGCCGAGACCTGTATGGACGACCAGCCATCGAGAGGCCGGTGGGCCACAAGAAGGGCCAGCTAAGGAGGAGAGCCTCACAACTCAAAGTCAAGATCCCAGACCTTACTGATGTCAATTCCATAGACAAGTGGTCACGTGTGGTTTTCCCCATTGCATTTACCTTTTTCAATCTGGTCTACTGGCTTTACTACGTCCACTAAGTTTGCGAGGGGAAGTGTGAGTGGCAGGAATGACACGGGATTCTACTTTGTGCTTATAAAAAGCCTGTTTTGGGGCAAGGAACGTGGACTCCTTTAGAGTAAATACTATTCATTATGCAGTATTTATGTAAATAATGTACATAATATATATGCTATAATTTATTAAGGATCATACTTTGAATCCAAGCGCAACATGCATCGATACGGAGGTAAGTGTTTGGTGTACAAATAGATGAAAAGGAGCTGTGACCCAGTTATCTGCCATCTGGCTTTGTGCACGTTAACAGGAGACCGCTTTGACTTTCTTTCAGGGTAAAGATGGAACGAAAAGGAAGTCCAGCGCAAAAACTGCAGGGTAACGTTCATTTCACTGGAAAAATGTTCTGTTTACTTGAGGTGCTTTGACTGGCCTGGCAGTCCTACTAACACTGACTAAGCCATGCTTTTTGGTTTTTTACCAGACGTACAGTAAGTGTCTACCACCTGACCGGGGACGGTCCGATCCCAAATGTCCTCGATTTGTTATTGTGAAAGGGGGGGGGGGGTGGGGGGGGGGGGTCACAACAACAGTTACAGTATTTAATGGGTTATACTTCTAGAGCGCTTTGACACTAGTTCCCCATTCACCCATTCACACACTGATGGCCATGCAAGGCCCTAACCACCACCCATCAGGAGCAAGGGTGAAGTGTCTTGCTCAAGGACAGGACGGATCTGACGAGGTTGGTAGAAGGTGGATATTGAACCAGAGACCCTCAGGTTGCTGGCACAGCCACTCTGCCAACCGCGCCACGCCGTCCCCATAATTTATTGCTGTTTTCAATACAGTAGAAAGGGGATTCGTACGACCCCACCCGTCACCGTCTACATGAATTGGGGCGAGAGGCTTATCCACCAGATGGCAGTAGAGTGTTGAATCCCCTAAATTGCGTTTTGTGGCAAGTCCACAGCATAGGTCGAATGTAGAGTGGCACTTTCCATTATTTCAGCAGACTGCATTGCCAAATGATTAACCACCCTCCTCGTCCTCTCATGCGATATCCACCAAGGAACGAGCCATATGAATCCCTTACCTACTGTATGCTTCTATTTGAATGAATGAAGTTTTGGATTGTCACGTCTTTCAGATGTATCGGTCTGTTGTGGTGAAGAAGAAGCTGAGCCAGAAGGCAAAGCTCTCAATTTACCAGTCGAGCTACGTTCCCATCCTCACCTATGGTCATGAGCTTTGGGTTATGACCGAGAGGACAAGATCAGGGGCACAAGCGGCCCAAATGAGTTTCCTCCTCCGTCCCTACTTAGAGATAGAATATCTGCTTTTTGCAGATGATGTGGTTCATCCGGCCGGGATCCTCAGCTCTCACCGGATCGGTTCGCAGCCGAGTGTGAAGCTACCGGAATGAGAATCGGCACCTCCAAGTCCCGAGTCCATGGTTCTCGCCCGGAAAAGGGTGGAGTGCCATCTCCAGGTTGGGGAGGAGACCCTGCCCCAAGTGGAGGAGTTCAAGTACCTAGGAGTTTTGTTCATGAGTGGGTGAAGAGTGGATTGTGAGATCGACAGGCGGATCGGTGCGGCGTCTTCAGTAATGTGGACGCTGTATTGATCGGTTGTGGTGAAGAAGGAGCTGAGCCGGAAGGCAAAGCTCTCAATTTACCGGTCGATCTACGTTCCCATCCTCACCTATGGTCATGAGCTTTGGGTCATGACCGAAAGGACAAGATCACGGGCACAAGCGGCCCAAATGAGTTTCCTCCGCCGGGTGGTGGTTCTCTTTCTTAGGGTGAGAAGTTCTGTCATCCGGGAGGAACTCAAAGTAAAGCCGCTGCTCCTCCACATGGAGAGGAGCCAGATGAGGTGGTTCAGGCATCTGGTCAGGATGCCACCCGAACGCCTACCTAGGGAGGTGTTTAAGGCACGTCCGACCGGTAGGACGGCACGGGGAAGTCCAAAGACACGTTGGGAAGACTATGTCTCCCGGCTGGCCTGGGAACACATCGGGATCCCCCGGGAAGGGCTGGACGAAGTGGCAGGGAAGAGGAAAGTCTGGGCTTTCCCGCTTGGGCTGCTAAGCAGGCAAGCCAAAGCTGCGACCCGACCTCGGATAAGTGGAAGACGATGGATGGATGGATAGACGTCTTCCAGACAGACAAGTTAAGCAGCACCGGAACATCATTTAAATCAAATAATGAATATGTAAAAATATAAAGGTATCAATCAATGGGACACATAAACTAAGTTCTATCCGTCCCACAGTCCTAGTTCGGATTGTCAGTCTAATGGTGTTTCCAGCCCTTAGACAGAAGCTGTTTTTTTAGTCTGTTTGTCTTGCTTTCCACGGCCAGTGTTGAAGTCAGTGAGAGCAGGCAGTTGTGTGCGGATGTTCCTGTTCCTGTTCTTTTGAGGGAAGTTGGTAAACCACACATTGCAGCGGCACATCAAAGTTCTTTCTGTCACTGGCCTGTGGAAGTTAGTGAGCACAGGCGGACCCCGCTCCTGCTAGGCCTTCCCTAGCCGATGTTCCAGGAAAGGTTTGTCTAGGAACCTTATTGTCCACTCCGTCAGACATCAGTCAGGTACCGGATCGCCTCTCTGTAGGTTGTCTCGTTGTTTTCTGGAATCAGTCCTACGACGGTGGTATCATCGGCAATCTTAACGGTGGTGTTAGTGGGGCCTGAGGGGGAACAATCATGGGTTACAATGGAGAAGACCGTCGGGCTTAGGACACATCCCTGTGGTGTGCCTGTGCTGAGATAGAAGTTTGAGGAGATGTATTTGTAGTGGTTTCCTGATTCAATCCCGGCTGTTTGAGCTCATGTTGAGGCGTCCCTGGGCAAGACACTGAACCCCTAACTGCTCCTGATGGGTCGTGGTTAGCACCTTGTTATTCTTAATGGGAAATGACTATAAAAGCCGACTGCATTCTATTTCCCCTCTGGACGGTTTGTGAGAAAGCCCATTGGATTGCCCAGACCGTGGTCATTTAAGGTCTACACTAATTAATGTAGGATGGACTGTACTGAAGACTGAGCTGCAGTCTGCGTGGAATTTGTGAGGGTCATTGGTCAGCAGACAGAACAGGTTCAATGTGGGTTTTACTCGTCTGAGGTGGACCCTGCCTTCTGCCCCAGTGCAGCTGGGATAGGTTCCAGCCCCCTTGCGACCCCGAGAGCGGTAGAAAATGGATGGCTGGAGGGATAGCAACTTGTTTGTTTGCTATGACACTGAGGTATAGGGCACTTGAAGTGTGTTGTAAACTGTAATCAGCAGGGCCCCAGCAAGAGCACAAACCCCGCGAGGGCCCGATTGCTATTTGGGCACCTTTTTGAGGCCCTTAATATGTGCACAAAGTCCCAATACTATGCAGGCGTGTCAGGAAAGGCGAAAAATGTTACGTTTTAAAGGTCTGAAAACCACATTTCTAAATTATCTCCCTAGCGCCACCTTTGAAATCAGGGCACATTAGCCCCTCCTACCAGTATCACCTATGGACACAAAAATTGCAGATGTTTATCATGCCGGGAACCACAAAACGGTCTCAGGATCTCATATCTGAAAAGGAACATGAAGTTTGGCCATCTTGGTTGTTTGTCTTCCATTCTTCGGTGTTACTTTAACAGACTTTAACCGAATCCGTAGCGCTTGCAATGACAGATCCTACACAAATAGGCCATGATGAATAGCGGAGTATGTTTCTTACGCCATGAGATGTGGGCGTGGTATGGCGCCAAACTTTGCTCCGATGTTTTGCACCATTTTTGGCGAAAAAAAGGGGTGGGACTTAAACAAACTCCTCCTAGAGACTTTGACCAAGTGAGTCGTCGTGGGTACAATTCCAGATACTACACATAAATTGGGAACACGTTGCCTACATCACAAGATGTGGGCGGGGCTTGCCACCAAACATTGGTCCGATACTTTGCCTCAAAACACAAAGTGTTGATAACTCGGCTCCACAATTTGAGATCTTGATCTTATTTGGTAGAAATGGCGACGATGACACCCTGAAGTGCCCGATGGGTCAGAACCTACTCCTACCTATGCGAAGTGGGTGGAGCCTAACGGCGAAAACTACCCCACACCCTCACCAATCTGTCGTTTCTGGTGATCGGAGAAATGACAAAATAATGTTTTGCAAGTGACAGGAAGTGGGCGTGGCATGGCGCCAAACTTTGATCTGACGGTTCGCCACAAAATACGAAACGTTAATAACTCGGTTTCACGAGTTTCAAATCTTGCCATATTTGTATCCTTTGTTTTGCCACTCAAATTGAAACCTTTGCCAAAAGTTGCACTACATATGCAATATTGGAAAGGTGCTGCTGTGTCCGGTGACCAAACAATAATAGAGTTTTAATTCATTTGGTATTGAAGATGTAGTGTGGATATCTGACACATGAAAAAGTGGTATCGGGCCATGGTATCACCCACCAGTAGAGTTGTCATACAGCACGTCTGCCACATCAGCTGCAGATTGTCCTGTCTGGTTATGGTTCGCACTCTTTTAAGACTCATGTTTCTTTCATCCACTTTGCATTTAGTGTGTTTATAATAACACTGAACTTAGGAACAATAGTATCTCTTTCCTTAATATTTTTCAGTCGGAGGCTTGCGAGGAGGAACTTTTTCAGTTGCTTGAGCAACTACACTCTTGTTGTTTTCTCACATATTACAATGCATGCAACAACTGTAAATACTGTTTGTCCGATGGGATACATTGTGGTCATCTACAGTACAACCGCAGATTTATAGTTCCGTTAAGATTGTGCTTATTGCATGCGCAGGTTACTGCTTTTCAACTGTCATTTTTGCTTGATTCCAAAAATCATTACATACACAGAATAAAGGTTAAACTGGAACACTGATATTTTCGCAAAAAAAAAAAATAAACAAATGAAAATGTCAATTAAATTTGCACCAAATGTATTCTGGGAGTGTCTTCAGTCTGTACAACGTCGGCTTCTTCACAAGAACTGCATTTCATCTCATGTTCATGTTGTTTCCTGTGACACGAGTCCTCCACCCCGCTCTCCACTTTGTGTAGACCCTCGGGATGCTGGACATGGGGTGGAACCCTTCTGGTCTTATCTAGTTCCAATGACATCCCCATGTCCTTGTTCTAAATACTCTTAAGGAGAATCAAGGAGTCGATGTCAGCTCTTCTTGACATACCCCTTGATGCCAATTATCAATCAATCAATGTTTATTCATATAGCCCCAAATCACAAATGTCTCAAAGGACTGCACAAATCATTACGACTACAACATCCTCGGAAGAACCCACAAAAGGGCAAGGAAAACTCACACCCAGTGGGCAGGGAGAATTCACATCCAGTGGGACGCCAGTGACAATGCTGACTATGAGAAACCTTGGAGAGGACCTCAGATGTGGGCAACCCCCCCCCCCCCTCTAGGGGACCGAAAGCAATGGATGTGGAGCGGGTCTAACATGATACTGTGAAAGTTCAATCCATAGTGGCTCCAACACACCCGCGAGTGTTCAGTTCAAGCGGATCCAAGACAGCAGCGAGAGTCCCGTCCACAGGAGACCATCTCAAGCGGAGGCGGGTCAGCAGCGTAGAGATGTCCCCAACCGATACAGGCGAGCGGTCCATCATGGGTCCCGACGAGCGGTCCATCATGGGTCTCGACTCTGGACAGCCAGTACTTCATCCATGGTTATCGGACCAGACCCCCTCCACAAGGGAGGGGGGGACATAGGAGAAAGAAAAGAAGCGGCAGATCAACTGGTCTAAAAAGGAGGTCTATTTAAAGGCTAGAGTATACAAATGAGTTTTAAGGTGAGACTTAAATGTTTCTACTGAGGTAGCATCTCGAACTGTTACCGGGAGGGCATTCCAGAGTACTGGAGCCCGAACGGAAAACGCTCTATAGCCCGCAGACTTTTTTTGGGCTCTAGGAATCACTAATAAGCCGGAGTCTTTTGAACGCAGATTTCTTGCCGGGACATATGGTACAATACAATCGGCAAGATAGGATGGAGCCTATCACAATTAGATCAATTGTGATTAATTACGAGTTAACTACAGACACAATTGGATTAAATGAAATGTATATGCATGTATACAAACAAACCCCAAAAGCAGTGAAGTTGTCACATTGCGTAAAAGGGAAACAGAGACAGAAACTGGCTAAACCTGTTGTGAGAACCATTAAGTGTTACACCGCTGAGGCTGTGGGGGAGCTGCGCGACAGACTGGGAGGCAATTGGAGCGGCCATGGACAATCTGGACGAGTATACGGACACTGACCTTTTACGTACAGTTCAATGAGGCGGGCATCATTCCAAAGCGCACCAGGGCTTGTTCTAACAACGACAAGTCCTGGTTCACACCCCAGCTCCGACATCTCCGCAAGAAGAAGGCTGCGTGAAGTAGCGGGGGCCAGAGTACCTACAGAGAAGCAAAGTACCACTTTAGCAGGGAAGAGAAAGCTAAACTCTCTAATCGTCTACAGGAACAGTTCAGCTCCAATGACTCTGTCGCCGTGTGGAGGGGGCTAAGGGGCCCTCGAACTATAAGCCCAAAGCCCCACAGGCCCTGCACGACCGGACTCTTGCTCAGAACCTCAACACACATTACTGTTATAACGAAAGCTCTGGTCCCCCCATCAACGCCAGTACTTCATTAAAGGACTCCAAGAACATTAAAGGCCCTCTCCATTCGAGAGGATGATTTATGCCAGCAGTTCTTGAAGCTGAACACGCGGAAGGCCACCGGGCCGGATGGTGTCGCCCCCTTCTCCCTCAGACACTGTGTGGATCAGATGGGTCCTGTCTTCACTGACATTTTTAACAGCTCTCTGGAGCTGTGCCACGTGCCGTTTGGCTTCAAGACCTCCACCATTGTCCCTGTCCCCAAGAAACTACGGATCACAGGACTTACTGACTACAGGCTGGTGGCGCTAACGTATGTGGTCATGAAGTCCTTTGAGCGCTTGGTCCTGCCCCACCTCAAGAACATAACCGCTCCCCTCCTGGACTGCAGTTCGCCTACAGAGCGAACATGTCTTTGAATGATGCAGTGAACCTGGCCCTCCACTCCATCCTGGAGCATCTGGACTCTCCAGGAACCTACGCCAGGATCCTGTTTGTGGACTTCAGCTCTGCCTTCAACACCATCCTCCCTGGACTGCTTCGAGACTAGCTCAACCAGCTCAGCATGCCCGACTCCCTCTGCAGTTGGATCAATGACTTCCTGACAGACCAAAGTCAGCACGTGCGGCTGGGGAAGATTGTCTCGAACAATCGAACCACGAACACCGGTACTCCTCAGGGCTGTGTACTTTCCCCCTGTATACAAACTCCTGTACCTTCAGTCACCAGTCTGTAAAGCTGCTCAAGTTTGCGGACGACACTACCCTCATCGGCCTCATCTCTGATGGTGATGAGTCCCCCTGCAGGAAAGAGGTGGACCGGTTGGCGTCCTGGTGCAGCCTCAACAACCTGGAGCCGAACGCCCCGAAAACAGTGGAGATGATCATGGACATCAAGAAAGTCACAGCCCCACCATCCCCCCTCACCCTGATTGACTCTCTCATTGTGGACTCCATCCGTTTCTTGGGCACCACCATCACCCAGGACCTCAAGTGGGAGCCGACCATCAGCTCCCTCTTCAAGAAGGCCCAGCAGAGGATGTACTTCCTGCGGCAGTTGAGGAAACTTAAGGTGCCGACCAAGATGCTGGTGCAGTCCTACTCAGCCATCATCGAGTCCATCCTCACCTCCTGCTGCTGAGAAGGTGATTGGCTGCAAACTCCCATCCCCCCAGGACCAGGAGGCATGTGGGTGGGATCGCAGCTGACTCTTCTCACCCTGGACACAAACTATTCTCCTCTCAGGCAGGAGACTACGGTCCATCCAGACCCACACCTCCTGCCACCTCAACAGTTTTTTTCCACATGAACAATAACAAGATCTAATAGTATTACTTACTCTGTTATGTTTTATGTTGCACCATTGCACCAAGTACAATTCCTAGTTTGTGAACCCGTTCTCAAACAATGGCAATAAAAACTCTTCTAATTCTGATTCATCCACTACCTTCCTCAGACCATCCTTCCAACTCACGTTCTTCCTTCCCATGGGTGAAAAACAAAAGGTGTGTCCATCTCGCTACAAGCTAAGGCATGGTGGTCTGTATGTGCATGTAGTGCTGTACCATACCCAAGATCACACACACCACATTCACTCACCGATGGCGGAAGCTTCCAGGCGAGGCGCTGACCACGCCCCCTTAGAGGTAAGGTGGGTGAAGGGTCTTTCCCAAGGACGCCAGGACCAGGATGGCGTAAAACAAGTTGCTGGATGTTTGGGTTGTGGTACCACTGTATGGATTTCTCTAAGACCATTGGTTCAAGATCACATTCTCGTCAAAGGTAAGCACTTTTGGTCTTGATTCCAAATGTAGATGTACACTTTTTGTAGTGTCTAAAAAAAAAATAAAAGGTTCAAATAAAAACTTGATGCCCAGAATGAAAACAACATGTATACCTGTGATTAGGGCTTCACGGTGGCAGAGTGGTTAGTGCGTCTGCCTCACAATACCAAGGTCCTGCAGCCTTGGGTTCAATCCCAGGCTCGGGATCTTTCTGTGTGGAGTTTGCATGTTCTATCCGTGACCGCGTGGGTTCCCTCCGGGTACTCCGGCTTCCTCCCACCTCCAAAGACATGCACCTGGGCATAGGCCCCTCCCACCTCCAAAGACATGCACCTGGGGCTGGGCCCCTCCCACCTCCAAAGACATGCACCTGGGGATAGGCCCCTCCCACCTCCAAAGACATGCACCTGGGGATAGGCCCCTCCCACCTCCAAGGACATGCACCTGGGGATAGGCCCCTCCCACCTCCAAAGACATCCACCTGGGGTTAGGCCCCTCCCACCTCCAAAGACATGCACCTGGGCATAGGCCCCTCCCACCTCCAAAGACATGCACCTGGGGCTGGGCCCCTCCCACCTCCAAAGACATGCACCTGGGGATAGGCCCCTCCCACCTCCAAAGACATGCACCTGGGGATAGGCCCCTCCCACCTCCAAGGACATGCACCTGGGGATAGGCCCCTCCCACCTCCAAAGACATCCACCTGGGGTTAGGCCCCTCCCACCTCCAAAGACATGCACCTGGGGATAGGCCCCTCCCACCTCCAAAATCATGCACCTGGGGATAGGCCCCTCCCATCTCCAAAGACATACACCTGGGGATAGGCCCCTCCCACCTCCAAAGACATGCACCTGGGGATAGGCCCCTCCCACCTACAAAGACATGCACCTGGGGATAGGCCCCTCCCACCTCCAAAGACATGCACCAGGGGATAGGCCCCTCCCACCTCCAAAGACATGCACCTGGGGATAGGCCCCTCCCACCTCCAAAGACATGCACCTGGGGATAGGCCCCTCCCACCTCCAAAGACATGCACCTGGGGATAGGCCCCTCCCACCTCCAAAGACATGCACCAGGGGATAGGTCCCTCCCACCTCCAAAGACATGCAACTGGGGATAGGCCCCTCCCACCTCCAAAGACATGCACCTGGGGATAGGCCCCTCCCACCTACAAAGACATACACCTGGGGATAGGCTCCTCCCACCTCCAAATACATGCACCTGGGGATAGGCCCCTCCCACCTCCAAAGACATGCACCTGGGGATAGGCCCCTCCCACCTCTAAAGACATGCACCAGGGGATAGGCCCCTCCCACCTCCAAAGACATGCACCTGGGGATAGGCCCCTCCCACCTCCAAAGACATGCACCTGGGGATAGGTTGATTGGCAACACTAAATGGTCCCCAGTGTGTGAATGTTGTACATCTGTGTTGGCCCTGCGATGAGGTGGCGACTTGTCCAGGGTGCACTCGCCTTCCGCCCGATTGTAGCTGAGATAGGCGACAGCGCCCCCCGCGACCCTGAAAGGGAATAAGCGGTAGAAAATGGATGGATGAATACCTGTGATTAGTGTTGTCCCAGTACCAATATTTTGGTACCGGTACTTTTCAAAGGTGGTATAGTAGCAAATAAGATTTATTAGTATCACAGCCAAATGCCTCCCTAGGGAGGTGTTTAGGGGATGTCTGACCGGTAGGAGGCCACGGGGAAGACCCAGGACACGTTGGGAAGACTATGTCTCCCGGCTGGCCTGGGAACGCCTCGGGATCCCCCGGGAAGAGCTGGACCAAGTGGTTGGGGAGAGGGAAGTCTGGGCTTCCCTGCTTAGGCTGCTGCCCCCGCGACCCGACCTTGTATAAATGAAAGAAAATGAATGGATGAATAGTATCACGGTAGAATCCTAATACTGGTACTGTATACTCTACTTGTGAGGAGTATGACATTGAGGCCGATACTTTTCTAAATAAAGGGGACCACAAAAATGTAATTATTGTCTTTATTGTAAGAAAACATGAAAATACACTTAAGAAATGTACATAAAAACCCTGTAAAGTCACTACAGAAAAGTATTGTAAACGCAAAAATATATAATTTTTGTTTAAATTACAGTGAACTTTTATAAACTATTAAACAGAATGTTTTTGTTGTATTTGCAACAACGTGATTAGAATCACATTTAGTTGTGAAAACTACAAATATTGGTAACAACTGAGAAATATTGTAATAGAACCAAATAATTGTGTTAATTTGACATGAAAATATTGTAGAAACTATAGTTTTAGTCAGTTTGTTTTGAAAAATACACAAAAAAAATGTAAGTCACTTTTAACATGATTGATGAAACGATGCAAATTGGGGTAAAAAAAATGTTTTCACACCAAAAAAAACATGAACATAAGAGGCTCCCTTACGCCTATTCATAAACAAAAATATAGGCTACAATTATAATAATTTGATTTTGTTTCCCTCCTAACCTTACAGCTATTGATAAATATGATTGATAAAATAATAATAATAATGGAAGCATTGTGTCATTACAACCTCCTCTAGTATTTGTGGGCTACTTCTTTCTCATTTCACAGTTTTTAATTTCAAAAAGTGCGCAGCTGAAGCTGGTCTCTGATTGGACAATGAGGTGAGGGCGGGAGGAGCTCCTCGTTAACGGCTGCAGCTGACGTCACTAACGAGCGAGCCAGAGCTGCAACTTGGCCTGTTTGACTAGAATAGAACCCTCACTAAAAACAAGTTTGACACCTGTGCACTAGTGGTACGCCAAAGATTTGAATATTTTTTTAAGTACAGTGTTTTATGTCCCTATATTACTACCGTATTTTTCGGAGTATAAGTCGCACCTGCCGAAAATGCTTAATAAAGAAGGAAAAAAACATATGTAAGTCGCACTGGAGTATAAGCAGAGGTGGGGAGAGTAGCCAGAAATTGTACTCAAGTAAGAGTGTCAGGGGTATTTGGTGACGAACCCTAAGATGGGCGGATAAAAAACAAAAGGCCTTTAGCATAGAAGCTAACAAGAAACAAAAAGGAACTTTAGCATGGAAGCTAGAGGATAACAAACAGAAAAACTGGAAATAGCTAATGGCTAACAAAAACAGCTTACCGCTACGACGACCAGGACAAGATGTAGCACGACAGGTAAGAGCTGAAATGATTGATGTCAGACACGACAGGTAGCAAAGACACAAGAGTGACATGAGGCAATGACAATACAATGATCCAGTCACTGACACAAGACGAAGAGGATAACAAACAGAAAAACGGGCTGATTGGCAACAGGTGTGGCCAGATGCCAATCAGCCGCAGCTGAAGGGGAACACAGCACTCAGGGAACAAGACAGGAAGCTGACAAATTAAGAGCACTAGACAGGAACTAAAAGACAGGAAATACTAAACACAGGAAATAGACAAATGCAGAGGAAAAAACTAAAACGTAGACAAACTGTCAGGGGCAAGCCTGACAAAGAGTTCTGTTACTTTAGAGATTTATTACTCAAGTAAAAGTAAGGAGTAGTCATCCAAATGTTTACATGAGTGAAAATAAAAAGTATGTTGTGAAAAAAACTACTCAAGTACTGAGTAACTGATGAGTAACCTGTTCCTTTAATGATGACGGCAACAAGTAATGCACAAAAACATAAAAATAGCAATGAACAAATTCAGAGCCAGGAATATCTCTTAAGCAACTAAAACAATAATATATATTAAATAATATACTGTATTGGAAAAAAAATGTGAAAATGAATTTGACCTTTGCAAGCTCATGATACTATTGGTTAGGTTTTATATTCATAAATGGAAGTTTCTCAATACCAGACCTGTATTTTGGGCCTTTAAAAAAGAATTAGAACTCTACATTAAAACACTCGACCTCTAACAAGCAAAAAGCTGTGAAAACGATGATGATGTCTTCCAAATTCCAAATAAGTTATTTCCTGAGATTGAGTGAGACTATGGTTTTGCACTTTTGTTTATTTTATATATATATATGTTTTTTGCATTCGATTTTAGTTACTTTGAATTGACAACCCCTGGCGCTGTTTTGTACTGTTTTTGTACTTACTTTGATTATTATTTTCAACTGTTTGTAATTGTTGAAATATATAAATAAAGGTTTATTGGCCTGTTTGAGACAAAAATGTCCAGATTTTAAGAGCCTCATCTTCTGGAGGTAAAAATGATCCCAATAGTTTTATGCCACATATTGTTGAACATTCCAGACAGGAGTGCCGGGTGTTGTGGGGCAGCCGGCACTTGAACAAATGTCCAGATTTAAAGAGGCTCATCTTCTGGATGATTTAAATCTGTATTCAGTCAAAAGATCCATGACATGTTCCTTCTTTGCATGTTGTATTAAACAAAGAAGAAGGGGAAAAAATCCAGTTGTTTTGAACTATTAATGATGGCTGTTAAATAAATGTTCCAAAAGTGATATTTTCCTCTTGTCTTTTATCAAGATGTATTTTTGTTTTGGTGTGCAGGTAGTAGAAATAATTGTGCAGGTTTATATGTGAAATTTTACACAATAACTGGATTATTAAAACATAAAAAAAACACAGCATATTATGAATAGATTTTATGTATAGTATACAGAAGAAATGCATAGTTTTACTGTTGTTCTACCAGTTTAAATTAGTTTTTGTCTGATATTTCCCTGTTAATTTGATCATTTATTGATGCACAATAAGCAACTATTTGTCAGGATTATTTGTTGTTGAACCCCAAGATGCAGGCATGCTATATGAAAACCTGATTTAATTAAAACTACACAAGAACAAACAAAAAACACGCACGTGGGCGGAATAACAAACTAAGAGAGCTAGCACTGGGAGCTAGAAATACAAAAAGGAACTTTAGCATGGAAGCTAGAGGATAACAAACAGAAAAAGTGGAAATAGCTAATGGCTAACAGAAAACAGCTTACCGCTACGACGACCAGGACAAGATGTAGCATGACAGGTAGTAGCTGAAATGATGTCAGACACGACAGGTAGCAAAGACACAAGAGTGACATGAGGCAACGACAATACAATACAATAATCCAGCCACTGACTGGAGGAACAAAGCAGGTAAAATAGGAGCGGGCTGATTGACACCAGGTGTGACCAGATGCCAATCAGTCCCAGCTGAGTGAAAACAGGACTCAGGGAGACAAACAGGAAGCCGAACCAAAATAAGAGCACTAGACAGGAACTGAGGACAGGAAATACTAAACACAGAGGAAACAAACAAATGCAGAGGAAAAAACTAAAACATAGACAAACTGTCAGGGGAAAGCCTGAGACTATCACACGTAAAAATACAGGAATTGGTCTGTTTATATACAACACCGTTATGCAAAATTTACACGTTTTTTTAATACTTGACAGTGTTTTTATGTGATTCAGACGTAATTTAATTCACTGTAAATCAATTTACATATTTTGACCGTAAAGTTATCTACTGTGCTGCTGTCATTTTTACAGGAAATCTCAGGTAACTTCAGCTGCCAGCGTTTAAACTCCTGTAAAAACAACATTTTTGTTTTTAAAGTGTATGTTTATTATTGTCATTTAGTCCTTCAATAAAATGTTGAACATACTAGACAACGTGTCTTTTAGTAGTAAGTAAACAAACAAAGACTCCTAATTAGTCTGCAGTAACATATTGTGTCATTTATACACCTTTTATTTTATACACATTATGAGGGACAAACTGTAAAAATTGATTATTAATCAACTTGTTCATTTACTGTTAATATCTGCTTATTTTCTGTTTGAACATGTTCTATCTACACTTCTGTTCAAATGTAATAATCACTTATTCTTCTCTTCTTTGATACTTGACATTAGTTTTGGATGATACCATACGTTTAGGTATCGACCCGATACCAAGTAGTTGCAGTATCACACAATAAAATATAATACCTAATAAACCAATACTAATATGGTTAAAAAATACTGATGTAAAGGGTAGGTGTCGCCCTGTTTTCTGTTTGAACATGTTCTATCTACACTTCTGTTCAAATGTAATAATCACTTATTCTTCTCTTCTTTGATACTTGACATTAGTTTTGGATGATACCACATATTTAGGCATCGATTCGATACCAAGTAGTTACAGGATCATACATTGGTCATATTCAAAGTCCTCATGTGTCCAGGGACGTATTTACTGACTTTGTAAACATAAAAAAAATGTGTGACGTAGTATCGATACTACTATGTAATCATAGTAGTATCGACTCGATACGCTCCTGTACTTGGTATCCTTACAGTGGATGTCAGGTGTAGATCCACCCATGGCGTTTGTTTACATTGTGACGCCGGTGAGCTATTGTATCCTCCTACGCTGTGTAGTGAAGCATGTTTAGCTATTCCTCGTCCTCCAGTGATAACGATAATTGTATTCAGCTTACTTTGTCACCATGGAGACCAGGATTAGGGATTTAGAAGTAGCTAAAACACTGTGGATGGATGTTAGCCGCAAAAAGCAGCTCTTCCTGAGGGTGTTTCAGTGCTATAACTTCATCTTTATCTTGATTTTTTACACCAAAATGCGTCCATTCTCCTTTTTCTGTGACTGCTTGTAAGTACTCTGTGTGTGTGCGCTGCCCAACATGCTCCTAAATCCAGCAATGTCATCACGTGACGACAGTAGAGCAGATGACTGGTACTTTTCAGAGGCGGTATAGTACGTCATATGATTCCTTAGTATCGCAGTACTGTACTAGTACCGTACAACCTTCATACCGGGTTAAAAAAAGATGGAACAGTGCCACGAAAACTAATGAAGAAAACATTTTATTTCTTTTAAAACACAATTTTCCTCTACATGGATAAAAAAAACAAGGTTACATTAAAAAGAAATGTGAGCGAGACAGGAAGTGCACAGACCCTAGGTGGCTAAACAAACATGATTGTTCAGTAGACATGTTGATGTTGGCACGCTGCAGCTGTGAGGAAGGTCAGTCCTGGACAACGTTGTCCTTGTTTGTCAACTGCAGAACCACCTGTGAAGAAGACACAGGTGCCAGGGGGTTTTAGTGCGTGTTAGAGTCTAGTCCCTAACTCAGCAACAATGGCTGGGCTACAAAGTATTCACTACACTTTTGTTCCACCTTGTTTTGTTAACATCTTATTCCAAAAATGATACACATTCATTTTTAGGGACCGAATGTCCCTTTGGGACAGAGGACCCTGTTGTGTTTCTAAGGTTGTATTATTATTATTATTATACCGCCTCCTCTTTGAGCTGTAATTTGACCCCCTTAACATGCTTCAAAACTCACTAAATTTAACAAACACATCAGGACTGGCGACAATTGCCATCTAATCAAAAAAACTAAACTCAAAATTGCGCTATAGCGCCCCCTAGGAAAAAACAAAGACAAAACTGCTTGTAACTTCCATCAGGAATGTCGTAGAGACATGAAACAAAAACTTCTATGTAGGTCTGACTTACACCTAGATTTCATACACTGACCTCCTTCAGAAAAATCTACAGGAAGTTGGCAAAAACCCCTTCAAAACAAAGGTTTCCTAAAAAAATGTAATTTTTGCCTCTTTGATCTGTAATTTGACCCCCTTAAAATGTTTCAGAACTCACCAAACTGGACACACACATCAGGACTGGTGAAAACTGCGATCTAATAAAAAACAAAAACAAAAACAAAAAACTCAAAATTGCGCTCTAGCGCCCCCTAGGAATAAAACACAGACAAAACTGTTCCTAGGAAGAAAACCCACACAGAACTGCTTGTAACTTCCGTTAGGAATGTCGTAGAGACATGAAACAAAAACCTCTATATAGGTCTCACTTAGACCTAGATTTCATACACTGACTACCTTCAGAAAAAATCTACAGGAAGTTGGCAAAAACCCCTTCAAAACAAAGGTTTCCTAAAAAATTTAATTTTTGCCTCTTTTATCTGTAATTTGACCCCCTTAAAATGCTTCAAAACTCACCAAACTGGACACACACATCAGGACTGGCGAAAATTGCAATCTAATAAAAAAAACAAAAAACAACCCAAAACTCAAAATGGCGCTCTAGCGCCCCCTAGGAATAAAACAGACAAAACTGTTCCTAGGAAGAAAACACAGACAAAACTGCTTGTAACTTCCGGTAGGAATGTCATAGAGACATGAAACCAAAACCTCTATGTAGGTCTCACTTAGACCTACATTTAATTGATCCTTCAGCCAAAATCAACAGAAAGTTGTCAATTACCCCTTCAAAACAAAAGTTTTGTAAAAACCCGTCACCTTTTTTCAAACATTATCTCCTCTGAGCGCGTTTGTTGTGTCGGCTTCAAACTCGCACAGGAAAGAGATTGAACCCTTCTGATTAAAAGGTGAGAAAAGAGTTTTTGTAACTGCTTCAGTTTTGAATTTACGAGCCTTCAAAGAACTGCTGAGCTGATGCTGCTGCGCTGCTGCCGTCTGAAGATGGCCGCTTAAAAGCAGGAAGCACCAGCGTGACCACACAATGCAGAGAAGGTAGGTAGTGTGCGGGTAAAGATATGTTGACTGGGTGAAAGAAGGAGGCACCAGTTTGACTGCAGGATACAGAGAAGGTAGGTAATGTGCAGGTAAAGATATGTTGAATGGGTGAAAGAAGGAGGCTGTAAATGTCTCCAAAAGGTACCTGAACAGGTACGTCCAGAATGTTGGCGTCTACCTTATTAGCAGCCTCCAATGCACTGATGAGTGTGTTCAGCTCCTCTTTGTTGGTCTCCACTGTCAGCGGCTTGAAGGCTCCGTCCTCCCTGACGTCCAGACTGAGGCTGAGCAGAGGAGTCTGAAGAGAGGAGATCTTGTCGCTGGACAGCGCCATCTGGAGGTAGGGACAGAGGATGCAAGCGGAGGTTGGACGGTGGGGACGCGGCACATCAGATCAGGAAGTAAATATCAGGGTCAAATGTGGTGATGTTCACATCTTCACAGTACATACTTGCCAACCTTGAGACCTCCGATTTCAGGAGGTGGGGGGTTGGGTAATAGTGGCTTCGGAGGGGTGGGGAGTGTGGGAGGTGGGGGGGTTGACAGGGCGTGGTTAAGAGGGGAGGAGTATATTTACAGCTAGAATTCACCAAGTCAAGTATTTCATATATATATATATATATATATATATATATATATATATATATATATATATATATATATATATATATATATATATATAAGAAGTACTTGAATTTCAGTGAATTCTAGTTATATATATATATATGAGAAATAGTTGAATTTCAGTGTTCATTTATTTACACATATACACACATAACACTCATCTACTCATTGTTGAGTTAAGGGTTGAATTGTCCATCCTTATTCTATTCTCTGTCACTATTTTTCTAACCATGCTGAACACCCTCTCTGATGATGCATTGCTGTGTGGCAAGCACAAAAGTGCTTTCATCAAATGCACTAGAGTCTGGAATCTTCCATCTCTACCTCGCATGGTCCAAAACCGGCCAATCTTTGCTTCCTGAGGAAGATCTTCACTGCCAAGCACTTGGTAGTCCACTACTTCTTCCCGGAGGCTATCCAGGTACAATCGCAGCTGCGGCTTGGAACTTACAAGCGTATTTCTTCATCTTACTCGTCGTTGGCGTCGCCATGGCTTTATCTTCCTTGTTCTTCTACACTCTCTAAAAGCCGTAGATGGTGTTGTCACATATGTATGTACAGTAGATGGCAGTATTGTCGTTTTTAAGAGTGTCACAGCATTGCTGTTTACGGCAGACAAACTGCTTTACGGTAGACGAAAACGTGACTGCTGTTGTTGTGTGTTGTTACCGCGCTGGGAGGACGTTAATGAAACTGCCTAACAATAAACCCACATAAGAAACCAAGAACTCGCCCTCGATCATTCTACAGTTATAACGTCATTGGGCAGACACGCTGTTTATGTTGTGGGAAAAAATTGGTGTTTCTGTCTGTCATTCCGTTGTACATTTTTTTTCCTTTTACGGAAGGTTTTTTGTAGAGAAAAACCGAGGAAGAAACACTTAATTGAACGGTTTAAAAGAGGAGAAAACAGGAAAAAATTAAAATTTCATTTTGAAACATAGTTTATCTTCAATTTCGACTCTTTAAAATTCAACCGAAAAAAAGAAGAGAAAAACTAGCTAATTCGAAACTTTTTTTAAAAATTAAAAAAACTATTTATGGAACATCATTAGTCATTTTTCCTGATTAAGATTAATTTTAGAATTTGGATGACATGTTTTAAATAGGTTAAAATCCAATCTGCACTTTGTTAGAATATATAACAAATTGGACCAAGCTATATTTCTAACAAAGACAAATCATTATTTCTTCTAGATTTTCCAGAACCAAAATTTTAAAAGAAATTCAAAAGACATTGAAATAAGATTTAAATTTGATTCTAAAGATTTTCTAGATTTGCCAGAATAATTTTTGGGAATTTTAATAAGTTTGAATAAATATTTCGCAAATATTCTTTGTCGAAAAAACAGAAGCTAAAATGAACAATAAATTAAAATGTATTTATTATTCTTTACAATAAAAAAAATAAATTGACTTGAACATTAATTTAAATTGTCAGGAAAGAAGAGGAAGGAATGTAAAAGGTAAAAAGGTATATGTGTTTAAAAATCCTAAAATAATTTTTAAGGTTGTATTTTTTCTCTAAAATTGTCTTTCTGAAAGTTATAAGAAGCAAAGTACAAAAAATAAATGAATTTATTTAAACAAGTGAAGACCAAGTCTTTAAAATATTTTCTTGGATTTTCAAATTCTATTTGAGTTTTGTCTCTCTCAGAATTAAAAATGTTGAGCAAAGTGAGACCAGCTTGCTAGTAAATAAATACCATTTAAAAAATAGAGGCAGCTCACTGGTAAGTGCTGCTATTTGAGCTATTTTTAGAACAGGCCAGCGGGCGACTCATCTGGTCCTTACGGGCGACCTCCACGTTGGTGACCCCTGCTTTATAGTAACTTACTAACTGAATAAGCGTACTTTTGTAGTGATTTCCACATATTCCTGCACAAGAAGTCAGATATGTAACACTAGTGAGCAGTAGAGAATATCAAGTGATTAGTGGTCCAGGATATATTTACTTTATTCATTATTGACATGTTTCTTGCCACTTTATGTTGTATATTTTTATGACATTTTCAGTTGACTTTATCATGTATTATTACAGCCAAAATGTGATTTATTTTAGTCATTTCTTATCTGTCTATGTGTGTTTGTCTTTTTCTTCTGCTGTTGCTGAATTGCATGATTCTAGTCTTACGGATGTTGAAAGATGGTCTGTTTTTGTCAAACCTTCTCTTTGGTTCATTCATTTATTCCCTAAAATAACAAAGCTGCGCCACAACACTTAGTGCCAGTTGGAAGTTAGGAGGAAACATGGCGCCCTCTTGTCCCGTGAAAGCGGTTTGGCCGTACTCTATAATCTATACACCACTCTGAGAGATACGTGTGGACTGCAGGTTGACGCCTGTGCAATAAACGACGCTAGCAGGTACCTGTAAGCAAGAAAGACCAAACGATGTTTCATTTAGAATATAGAACACTACACATGGCTCTTAAAAACCGAATTGTGAATCAGGCTTTCTGTGAAAGTATATTTTAGGTGTAAAAGGATTTTTGAGCAACAGTATCCACAACATCCACAATCTCTGTATGGGACAAGAACGCACATGCTTTTGTGATAAACTGCTAGACTTTGTGGGATGAAGACAAAAACTACAAGAGTATCCAGAACCATAGGTTTTTTTTAGCCTGAGTATACAGAGGAAGAGCTTGAAGTTTTAGAACAGGGGTAGGGAACCTATGGCTCGCGAGCCAGATGTGGCTCTTTTGATGACTGCATCTGGCTCTCGGATAAATGTGAGCTGAGACTGTTAAAAATAATGTTCAAAATATAAAACATGCTCATGCATTTGAATCCATCCATCCTTTTTTCTACCGCACTTGATCAAGAAGTTGCAATAAGGGTAAGAAGTGATTTATTTATTATCGGTTAGTTTAGGGTTTGCCCTCCTGGGGGTTCTTCAGACCACCAAGCACAGACATGAGAGCCTGTTTCAGTGCTACAATATTTTTTTATTTTTCAATAAGTCTCTCAGTTGCTTTCCAGCAATTGTCTTTTTCCTCTTTCGTTCTCGCTCGCACTCTGGCTCCAGCCCCGACCCCGTCTCTCCTCCTGGCTGCTGCTTATAAATTAGATAAAAAGGACCAGGTGGGCCTTCTATGCACCTGTTGCTGATTTCGAGGCTGGTCCTGGCAACAACCCGCTTCGCTGCAGTCCCGCGGGCCACACCCCTTCCACAGTTAGTTTCAGAATAACAATGTTGATACAAAGAATAAGAGACTTATTATAATCGAGAAATGTTGGTCTAACTTAAAAATGCACGCGTTCAGTTGTGTTCAGTGTTGAAAAAAATATTACACGGCTCTCACGGAAATACATTTTAATATATTTGGATTCTTGGCTCTCTCAGCCAAAAAGGTTCCCGATCCCTGTTTTAGAAGCTGGGGGCTAAATGGAACCCGGCCGTAGTGAAAGGCAAAGAAATTACCCGAGCATTAGCATGTACGCTTAATTGACAACATAACAAAACAGTGTCCACTCTCACTGGGCTGCGGACTGATGGGATGGCTGTATCTTTCAGCACAATACTTGCGCTCTCAGTTGAGCTGGTAAATTCAGAATAGTCCTCGGGTAAAACTCAGAGGTGATTCAGCATCTCATGCTAGTGGTGTGTCTGTGAACAAGGCACGGCGATACTACGCCAGATAAGTGAGCTCTTGTCCTAACAATGTCCATATTAAGAAGCGGGTCTAGTAGGCGTGTAAATGAAGCTTTGGTGGATTTGGGATGTTCTTTCAGGCGGATTTATATGCGGAGTAGATGACTTCTCATTACCTGCCTCTTGTCAGCAATTGTTTGCTCTTTAGAAGGCACAGAAAAGAGAAAGGCTGGTTTTCTTGTCTAATAAGGATTGTGAATGAGTTGTGAATTAAAAATAAGTGCAGTTTGGCTTTAAGGATGCACTTTATCCACCACAGCACACATTGTGGTATATCTGCGGGACTCAAACTCAGGTCAAACAATCTCCAGTGCCCTGCAAAAGTATTGGAACAGTGAGGTCAATTCCTTTATGTTTGTTGCAGACTGAAAACAAAGACAAGCACCAACCACCTTGCGGCCACAGCTCCAATCGGCCACCTCGACAATGTAGCTACGTAACATCGCCCACTCGGACTCAACCCCAGGGAGGTGTTTAGGGCACGTCCGACCGGTAAGAGGCCATGAGGAAGACCCGGGACACGTTGGGAAGACTATGTCTCCTGGCTGGCCTGGGAACGCCTTGGGATCCCTTGGGAGGAGCTGGACCAAGTGGATAGGGAAAGGGAAGTCTGGGCTTCTCTGCTTAGGCTGCTGCCCCCGTGACCCCACCTCGGATAAGCGGAACAAGGTGGATGGATGGATGAAAACATTTGGGTTTGACATCAAAAGATAAATATGAGACGAGACAACCAACAGTTCGGTATTTATTTTGAAGTATTTACATGTGAATCTGGTACACAACTTAGAAGATAGCCTTATTTGTAATGGAACACAACATTTTTAGGTGAGCAAAAGTGTTGGAACATATAATGTTAAAGTAGATTAAAGTGAAATATTTAGTTGCAAATCCTTTGCTTTAAAAAAGTGCATCAAGCCTGAGAGCATTGACATCACCAAACTTTTGCATTCTTCTTTTGTGATTCTTGTCCAGGCTTTCACCGCAGCCTCTTTCACTTGTTGTTTGTTTTGGTGGGGGTTACTGCCTTCAGTCAGCAGGTCCAGTGCATGCTCTATGTGGCTTTAAGTCTGGAGACTGACTTGGGCAGTCTCAAAACTTCCACTTCTTGCCCCGGATCAACTCCTTTCTTGTTACCTTGCTGCAGGATGAAGGATCTCCCAATCAGTTTGGTTGCAGACCAAATGTTTCTGAGTTGGTGTTGCAGCTGCCATGGTGTGTTACATCCCCGATGAAGATGAGGTCCCACAAAACACCAAGCAAGCCATGACATGACATGAGGTCCCACAAAACCGATGAAGATGAGGTCCCACAAAACACCAAGCAAGCCATGACATGACATGAGGTCCCACAAAACCGATGAAGATGAGGTCCCACAAAACACCAAGCAAGCCATGACATGACATGAGGTCCCACAAAACCGATGAAGATGAGGTCCCACAAAACACCAAGCAAGCCATGACATGACATGAGGTCCCACAAAACTGATGAAGATGAGGTCCCACAAAACCGATGAAGATGAGGTCCCACAAAACTGATGAAGATGATGTCCCACAAAACCGATGAAGATGAGGTCCCACAAAACACCATGCAAGCCATGACATGACATGATGTGTCACAGATGAGCTTGTATGTTTGGGATCATAAACAGATCCTTTCTTTATCCAAACGTTCACCTTTCCATCACTTTGCAAGTAGTCCATCTTTGTCTCATCAGTCCATTAAACTTTTTCCCAGAATTGTTGAGTCTCCTTTCTGTACCTTCTGGCAAATTCCAGCCTGGCCTTCTTATTCTTCTTGCTTTTAAGTGGTGTGCATCTTCTGGTGTAGACACTGTACTCTTGCCCTCTGGAGGTTGTGGCTGACGTCACTAACAGTTGTTTCTTTATAGCTCTCACAATGTTTCTGTCATCAACTGCTGATGTTTTCCTTGGTCTACGTCTGTTGCTTAGTACACCAGTGGTTTCTTTCTTCTTCAGGACATTCCAAATGCTTGTACTGGCTATCTCTAAGGGAGAGACCCGCCACCCGTTGGAGGAAACTCATTTGGGCCGCTTGTACCCGTGATCTTGTCCTTTCGGTCATAACGCAAAGCTCATGACCATAGGTGAGGATGGAAACGTAGATCGAGCGGTAAATTGAGAGCTTTGCCTTCCGGCTCAGCTCCTTCTTCACCATAACGGATCGATACAGCATCCACATTACTACAAACCCCGTTTCCATATGAGTTGGGGAATTGTGTTGGATGTAAATATAAACAGAATACAATGATTTGCAAATCCTTTTCAAGCCATATTCAGTTGAATATGCTACAAAGACAACATATTTGATGTTCAAATTGCTAAACATTTTTTTTTTGCAAATAATCATTAACTTTAGAATTTAATGCCAGCAACATGTGACAAAGAAGTTGGGAAAGGTGGCAATAAACACTGATAAAGTTGAGGAATGCTCATCAAACACTTATTTGGAACATCCCACAGGTGTGCAGACTAATTGGGAACAGGCGGGTGCCATGATTGGCTATAAAAACAGCTTCCCAAAAAATGCTCAGTCTTTCACAAGAAAGGATGGGGCGAGGTACACCCCTTTGTCCACAACTGCGTGAGCAAATAGTCAAACAGTTTAAGAACAACCTTTCTCAAAGTGACATTGCAAGAAATTGAGGGATTTCAACATCTACGCTCCATAATATCATCAAAAGGTTCAGAGAATCTGGAGAAATCACTCCATGTAAGCGGCATGGCCGGAAACCAACATTGAATGACCGTGACCTTCCATCCCTCAGACGGCACCGTATCAAAAACCAACATCAATCTCTAAAGGATATCACCACATGGGCTCAGCAACACTTCAGAAATCCACTGTCACTAAATACAGTTGGTCGCTACATCTGTAAGTGCAAGTTAAAGCTCTACTATGCAAAGCGAAAGCCATTTATCAACAACATCCAGAAACGCCGCCGGCTTCTCTGGGCCCGAGATCATCTAAGATGGACTGATGCAAAGTGGAAAAGTGTTCTGTGGTCTGACGAGTCCACATTTCAAATTGTTTTTGGAAATATTTGACATGGTGTCATCCGGACCAAAGGGGAAGCGGACCATCCAGACGGTTATCGACGCAAAGTTCAAAAGCCAGCATGTGTGATGGTATGGGGGTGCATTAGTGCCCAAGGCATGGGTAACTTACACATCTGTGAAGGCACCATTAATGCTGAAAGGTACATACAGGTTTTGGAACAACATATGCTGACATTTAAGCGCCGTCTTTTTCATGGACGCCCCTGCTTATTTCAGCAAGACAATGCCAATCCACATTCAGCACATGTTACAACAGCGTGGCTTTGCAGTAAAAGAGTGCGGGTACTTTCCTGGCCCGCGTGCAGTCCAGGCCTGTCTCCCATGGAAAATGTGTGGCGCATTATGAAGCGTAAAATAGGACAGCGGAGACCCCGGACTGTTGAAGGACTAAAGCTCTACATAAAACAAGAATGGGAAAGAATTCCACTTTCCAAGCTTCAACAATTAGTTTCCTCAGTTGTCAAACGTTTATTGCATGTTGTTAAAAGAAAAGGTGATGTAACACAGTGGTGAACATGCCCTTTCCCAACTACTTTGGCACGTGTTGCAGCCATAACATTTTAAGTTGATTATTATTTGAGTTTGAACATTAAATATGAGTTTGAACATTAAATATCTTGTCTTTGTAGCATATTCAGCTGAATATGGGTTGAAAAGGATTGGCAGATAATTTTATTCCGTTTATATTTACATCCAACGCAATTTCCCAACTCATTTGGAAACAGGGTTTGTAAGACGCCACACCGATCCACCTGTCAATCTCACCATTCACTCTTTCCTCACTTGTGAACAAGACTCCCAGGTACTTGAACTCCTCCACTTGGGGCAGGGTCTCCTCCCCAACCCGGAGATGGCACTCCACCCTTTTCCGGGCGAGAACCATGGACTCGGACTTGGAGGTGTTATCTATGTATTTATTTATGGGGTGTTAGTGCTATTTATTGTTTGAATGATCAATGTCATTGGGAGACACCTGGGCAACAAAACACACCTGTCAGTCACAGGTTCCAATACTTTTGCGCTCATGAAAAATGGGATGGTTCAAACAAAAAGGTGCTAAGTTGTGGATCAGATCCTAATTTAATTAAAGCTGCAAGCAGCGATGGACGGGACCGCTTTGGCTGCTGTCCCCGCGACCCAAACCCGGATAAGCGGTAGACGATGGATGGATGGATGATTACACAGAGAAAAGTTCTATACACATGTGTTATACATCAGTCTCATAGTAATAACAGTTGTAAAGTTGCTTGGGCATTTTATAAGGACGCCTTGGTGCCGCCATTTTGAGACTGTAATGCATGGTGAATGTAATGCAGCTGTTGTATTGAAGTGGGAATAGCAAACTTCCTGTTGATTTTAGTTGGGGGCGGTCAGTATATGAAATATAGGTCTCAGTGAGACCTATATTGAGGTTTTTGTTTCATGTGTGTACGACAGTCCTACATTGAGTTAGAAGCAGTTTTGTCTGAGCAGGAAGCCTCCATTTTGTGACAGCAGTACACACAACAGCAGCAGCGTTCCGGTTCTTAGGGGTCTCATAAAACCCAAAACGGGGTAGTAATTAAAATTATTTCATCAACTTTTAATCAGAAGGGTTCAATCTCTCCTCTGTGCTTATTTGAAGCCGAAACGATAAACAGGTTCAGAGGAGATAATGTTTGAAAAAAAAGCGACATTTTTTAGCCAACTTTTGTATTGAAGTGGCAATAGCAAACTTCTTGTTGATTTTAGCTGGGGGGTGTCAGTGTATGAAATATAGGTCTAACTGAGACCTACATAGTGGTTTTTGATTTATGTTTCTACGACGTTCCTACTGGAAGTTACTGATTGTTGTGTCTGTGTTTTCTTCCTAGGGGGCGCTATAGCACAATTTTGAGTTTTGGGATTTGGTTTTTTGATTAGATCGCAATTTTCCTGATGTGTGTGTCAAATTTGGTGAGTTTTGAAGCATGTTAAGGGGGTCAAATTACAGCTCAAAGAGGTGGCGGAATAATAATAATAAAACCTTAGAAATTCAATAGGGTCCTCTGTCCCAAAGGGACATCGGTCCCTAAATACCTGGAACTGTTGGATCTCTTGTCCCATATTCTTCTTTTGGTGTCAAACCCAAATGTTTTCAGTCCACAACAAAAATAAACGAGTTGGTCTCACTGTTCCAAAACTTTTGGAGGGCACTGGCCAAACAATCCAGGTAGAAATAAAACGATGAAACTATACAAAGTACTCTTTTACCTTTAGCTGCCAGTCGAAGTCTTGTAGCGTGGCAGAAGCTACTGAGTTGGTTCTGGCAAGCAGAGCATGGAGAATGTCTTCTTTTCTGGCTTTGAGAACAGTGAGAACAGCCTTCGAATGACTGCTGCTCACCTCCGACAGACCAGCCAGAACCTGGACACGGGCAGCGGGACAATCCCATTGGCAACCGCACCCGCTAACAGCTGCTCACAGTCATGGTTGCTGTGCGGAGCTTGTGATTAAACGGTCACCTCACCTCCTCATCGGAGCTCCTGTTGCCGACTGCGTGACAGAAGACCGCTGACAATGCGTTGAGGAGCTCCAGCCATTCACCCGGACTCCACGTGGCCTCGTAGTCCGCCCTGCGAGGGGGCTCCTGCCCACAGAGTCCATCCACCACCTTATGGCAGAGCTGCACAAAGGCAAAACCATTTTGAGAGATAACGAGGAAGCCGATCACGTGATCCGTGACGTAGGGTTAGGAACCAGAGCTCTCTTCCCCATCAACAACGATGCTAATCAAGCAGACTTTGTGAGAGCCAACGATTACTTTGGGGATTTTTGAGCCCGAACCCAAAGAGGATGCGCAATAAGTTTTAGAGGCTGAGGGCTAAACAGATGCAGTTTTATTGATACACTACAACATCAGCAGCATTGCTAGGTGCTAAACATACAAGCTAACCATAATAAAACAAATATTTACTGTACAATAACAATATCACTCATATTTGGTACATTTTCAGGTTACAATGTGTGAATGGAGTATTGTTGGCGGGTTCTTTCTCAATTTTTTTGAGTGTTTTATGAGTGCAATAGAGGATCCTCCATCTTTTGACTCGATTGTTAGCTATTTATTTACAATTTCGAATGCATAAAAAAGCCAAGCATTTTTGTTCTTGTGTTACATAATTTCTCCCCAACCAAGTGGTTGGGGAGAGGGAAGTCTGGGCTTCCCTGCTTAGGCTGCTGCCCCCGCGACCCGACCTCGGATAAGCGGAAGAAAATGGATGGATGGATGAACAACAGCAACAACAAATAATATTTTAGCAGGAATTCCACTCAAATAATCAAAGTATTTCTTATAGCCGTTACATATGTGTTAGTAAATGACTTTTTGTTCAAGTTGCACATTTCATAAACACAACCAACAACAATAACAACAACATCAATGACTTTTTGTTACAGTTGCACATTACAGAAGCACAACAACAACAAACAGTATTTAAGCAGGAATTTCACTCAAATAATCAAAGTATTTCTTATAGCCGTTACATGTGTGTTAGTAAAATACTTTTTGCTTGAGTTGCACACTTCAGAAACACAACTAACAATAACACCAACAACCAACAATATTTACCAGGAATGCCACTCAAATAATCAAAGTATTTCTTATAGGCGTTACATATGTGTTAGTAAATTACTTTTTGTTAGAGTTGCACATTTCAAAAACATAACAAACAATAACAACAACGACTTTTTGTTAGAGTTGCACATTTCAGAAACACAACAAACAACAACAACAAACAATATTTAGCAGGAATTTCACTCAAATAATCAAAGTATTTCTTATAGCCGTTACATATGTGTTAGTAAATGACTTTTTGTTAGAGTTGCACATGTCAGAAACACAACAAACAACAACAAAAACAACAAACATTATTTTAGCAGGAATTTCTCTAAAATAATCAATTTTTTTCTTATACCTGTTACATATGTGTTAGTAAATGACTTTTTGTTAATAGTTGCACATTTCACAAACACAAAAAACCATAACAACAATGACTTTGTTGCAGTTGCACATTTCAGAAACACAACAAAAACAACAACAAACAATATTTTAGCAGGAATTTCACTCAAATAACCAAAGTATTTTTTTTTATACATGTTACATATGTGTTAGTAAATGACTTTTTATTAACAGTTGCACATTTCAGAAACACAACAAACAACAACAACAACAACAACAAACAATATTTTAGCAGGAATTTCACTGAAATAATCAAAGTATTTCTTATAGTCGTTACATATGTGTTAGTAAATGACTTTTTGTTAATAGTTGCACATTTCAGAAACACAAAAAACAATAACAACAATGACTTTGTTGCAGTTGCACATTTCAGAAACACAACAAAAACAACAACAAACAATATTTTAGCAGGAATTTCACTCAAATAACCAAATTATTTTTTTTATACATGTTACATATGTGTTAGTAAATGACTTTTTATTAACAGTTGCACATTTCAGAAACACAACAAACAACAACAACAACAACAACAAACAATATTTTAGCAGGAATTTCACTGAAATAATCAAAGTATTTCTTATAGTCGTTACATATGTGTTAGTAAATGACTTTTTGTTAATAGTTGCACATTTCAGAAACACAAAAAACAATAACAACAATGACTTTGTTGCAGTTGCACATTTCAGAAACACAACAAAAACAACAACAAACAATATTTTAGCAGGAATTTCACTCAAATAACCAAATTATTTTTTTTATACATGTTACATATGTGTTAGTAAATGACTTTTTATTAACAGTTGCACATTTCAGAAACACAACAAACAACAACAACAACAACAACAAACAATATTTTAGCAGGAATTTCACTGAAATAATCAAAGTATTTCTTATAGTCGTTACATATGTGTTAGTAAATGACTTTTTGTTAATAGTTGCACATTTCAGAAACACAAAAAACAATAACAACAATGACTTTGTTGCAGTTGCACATTTCAGAAACACAACAAAAACAACAACAAACAATATTTTAGCAGGAATTTCACTCAAATAACCAAATTATTTTTTTTATACATGTTACATATGTGTTAGTAAATGACTTTTTATTAACAGTTGCACATTTCAGAAACACAACAAACAACAACAACAACAACAACAAACAATATTTTAGCAGGAATTTCACTGAAATAATCAAAGTATTTCTTATAGTCGTTACATATGTGTTAGTAAATGACTTTTTGTTAAGATTTGCACATTTCAAAAACACAACGAACAACAACTAAAAACAGTATTTTAGTAGGAATTTCACTCAAATAATCAAAATATTTCTTATAGGCGTTACATATGTGTTAGTAAATGACTTTTTGTTTGAGTTGCACATGTCAGAAACACAACAAAAACAACAAACAATATTTTAGCAGGAATTTCTCTAAAATAATCAAATTTTTTCTCATACCTGTTACATATGTGTTAGTAAAGGACTTTTTGTTAATAGTTACACATTTCAGAAACACAAAAAACAATAACAACAACAATGACTTTGTTTGAGTTGCACATTTCAGAAACAACAAACAATATTTTAGCAGGAATTTCACTCAAATAACCAAAGTATTTTTTTTATCCATGTTACATATGTGTTAGTAAATGACTTTTTATTATTAGTTGCACATTTCAGAAACACAACAAACAACAACAAACAATATTTTAGCAGGGATTTCACTGAAATAATCAAAGTATTTCTTATAGCCGTTACATATGTGTTAGTAAATGACTTTTTGTTAAGATTTGCACATTTCAAAAACACAACAAACAACAACAACTAAAAACAGTATTTTAGTAGGAATTTCACTCAAATAATCAAAATATTTCTTATAGCCGTTACATATGTGTTAGTAAATGACTTTTTGTTAGAGTTGCACATTTCATAAACACAACAAACAATATTTTAAATGGTAAATTAAATGGTTGTACTTATATAGCGCTTTTCTACCCCTATTTAAGGAGCCCACATTCACCCATTCACACACTGATGGTGGGAGCTGCCATGCAAGGCGCTCACCAGGACCATCAGGAGCAAGGGTGAGGTGTCTTGCTGAAGGACACAACGAACATGACTAAGATGGTGGAAGGTGGGGATTGAACCAGCAACCCTCAGATTGCTGGCACGGCCACTCTCCCAACTTCGCCACCCCGTCTCCATAAAAAACAAACCCCCCCAAAAAAAATTGTATAAAAACGTTATCGTAAAAAACTTATTTTTGAAGGAATAACTTGTTTTAAAATCGTGACTCATTTATTTTGATTTTAACGAACACATTTTTTTCAGGAATGTAGGATATCATAATTGTTGCAATTTTAGATCAATTTTAAAAGATCAATCAATCAATCAACGTTTACTTATAAAGCCCTAAATCACTAGTGTCTCAAAGGGCTGCACAAGCCACAACACAAACCACCACGACATCCTCGGTAGGCCCACATAAGGGCAAGGAAAACTCACACCCAGTTAAGTTAAAGTTAAAGATACAGAAATGGCATGTATTACATGGATTCATTTTCTGTCAGAAACATTTAGTCGACTACATTTAGTAAAAAAAGACACTTATTTATTTATTAGTTAATTAATTCCACATGATGCAGCGGGCCAGATATTGACTTTGAAACCTGAGGCAGTCTGTTTTAGCAGGAACAACAAATAGTATTTTAGCAAGAATTTCACTCAAATAATCAAAGTATTTCTTATAGCCGTTACATATGTGTTGGTAAAATACTTTTTGTTCGAGTTGCACATTTCAGAAACACAACCAACAACAATAACAACAACATCCATGACTTTTTGTTCCAGTTGCACATTTCACAAACACAGCAAACAATAACAACAACAACAACAAACAATATTTTAGCAGGAATTTACCTCAAATAATCAAAGTATTTCTTATGTCCGTTACATGCGTGTTAGTAAATGACTTTTTGTTAGAGTTGCACATTTCACAAACACAACAAACAATATCAACAACGCCTTTTTGTTACAGTTGCACATTACAGAAGCACAACAACAACAACAAACAGTATTTAAGCAGGAATTTCCCTCAAATAATCAACGTATTTCTTATAGCTGTTACATATGTGTTAATAAATGACTTTTTTGTTTGAGTTGCACATTTCAGAAATACAACAAACAATAACAACAACAACAACAAACAATATTTTAGCAGGAATTTCCCTCAAAAATCAAAGTATTTCTTATATCCGTTACATATGTGTTAGTAAATGACTTTTTTGTTTGAGTTGCACATTTCAGAAACACAACAAATAACTAACAACAACATCAATGACTTTTTGTTGGAGTTGCACATTTCAGAAACACAACAAACAACAACAAACAATATTTTAGCAGGAATTTCACTCAAATAATCAAAGTATTTCTTATATCCGTTACATATGTGTTAGTAAATGACTTTTTGTTAGAGTTGCACCTTTCACAAACACAACAAACAATAACAACAACGCCTTTTTGCTACAGTTGCACATTACAGAAGCACAACAACAACAACAACAACAACAAACAGTATTTTAGCAGGAATTTCACTCAAATAATCAACATATTTCTTATAGCTGTTACATGTGTTAGTAAATTAATTTTTTGTTTGAGTTGCACATTTCAGAAATACAACAAACAATAACAACAACAACAACAACAAACAATATTTTAGCAGGAATTTCCCTCAAAAAATCAAAGTATTTCTTATATCCGTTAAATATGTGTTAGTAAATGACTTTTTTGTTTGAGTTGCACATTTCAAAAACACAACAAACAACTAACAACAACATCAATGACTTTTTGTTGGAGTTGCACATTTCAGAAACACAACAAACAACAACAACAAACAATATTTTAGCAGGAATTTCACTCAAATAATCAAAGTATTTCTTATATCCGTTACATATGTGTTAGTAAATGACTTTTTGTTAGAGTTGCACATTTCACAAACACAACAAACTATAACAACAACGCCTTTTTGTTACAGTTGCACATTACAGAAGCACAACAACAACAACAACAAACAGTATTTTAGCAGGAATTTCATTCAAATAATCAATGTATTTCTTATAGCCGTTACATATGTGTTAGTAAATGACTTTTTGTTAGAGTTTCACACTTCAGAAACACAACAAAAAACAAAAACAACATCAATGACTTTTTGTTCGAGTTGCACATTTCAGAAACACAACCAACAACAATAACAACAACATCAATAAAAACAACACCTCCAGGCAACTTCAACACTTTACTAATACCCTCCTCCATTCACATCCCATCTCCCCGGATTATAAACAACTCAAATGTACTTCTAATGTATATACTTGTTCTTATGCTATGTGAACTCACTATGTTCTCTGCTGGCTGTACATATCCTACTAAATAAGACCTACACTGTTTCAATGTCCACATTTCTCTGTTGATGCAATTGTTGATGACTGAAGTACTGATATCAACCAAAGCTCCTCATCCCACCCCCCGGATTGTAAATAATGTAAATAATTCAATGTATATACTATGATGATTAACTTGTGTGATGACTGTATTATGTTGATAGTATATATTTGTACCATGAATTGATTAACGTGGACCCCAACTTAAACAAGTTGAAAAACTTATTGGGGTGTTTCCATTTAGTGGTCAATTGTACGGAATATGTACTGTACTGTGCAATCTACTAATATAAGTATCAATCAATCAATCAATCAATGACTTTTTGTTAGAGTTGCACATTTCAGAAACACAACAACAACAACAACAAACAATATTTTAGCAGGAATTTCCCTCAAATAATCAAAGTATTTCTTATGTCCGTTACATATGTGTTAGTAAATGACTTTTTTGTTTGAGTTGCACATTTCAGAAACACAACAAATAACTAACAACAACATCAATGACTTTTTGTTGGAGTTGCACATTTCAGAAACACAACAAACAACAACAAACAATATTTTAGCAGGAATTTCACTCAAATAATCAAAGTATTTCTTATATCCGTTACATATGTGTTAGTAAATGACTTTTTGTTAGAGTTGCACCTTTCACAAACACAACAAACAATAACAACAACGCCTTTTTGCTACAGTTGCACATTACAGAAGCACAACAACAAACAATATTTTAGCAGGAATTTCACTTAAATAATTAACGTATTTCTTATAGCCTTTACATATTTGTTAGTAAAGGACTTTTTGTTCGAGTTGAACATTTTAGAAATACAACAAACAACAACAACAACAACTAAAAACAGTATTTTAGCAGGCTTTTCACTCAAATAATCAAAATATGTCTTATAGCCGTTACATATGTGTTAGTAAATGACTTTTTGTTCGAGTTGCACATTTCATAAACACAACAAACAACAATAACAACAACATCCATGACTTTCTGTTCCAGTTGCACATTTCATAAACACAACCAACAACAATAACAACAACATCAATGACTTTTTGTTACAGTTGCACATTTCACAAACACAACAAACAACAACAACAACAAACAATATTTTAGCAGGAATTTTCCTCAAGTAATCAAAGTATTGATTCATCCATCCATTCATTTCCTACCGCTTGTCCCTTTTGGGGTCGCTGGTGCCCATCTCAGCTGCATTCGGGCGGAAGGCGGCGTACACCCTGGACAAGTCGCCACCTCACCACAGGGCCAGTTTAAAGTCCTCCACTTTATTCATCGACACGAGCCAACAACGTACATGTGAAAGTGAAGCCTCCAGATGTGTTGCAGTCGCCACACAAGTTTAAAACTTACTTTAATGCACTCCGGGGCAGGCAGGCCGGCGAGTCGTGTCGCCATGTTTACTTCCGCTTCTTTTTCCGCTTTCCGGTCAGCTGACGCAGCGCGGTGTCAAGTCACGTGACATTCAAATGCACTTACAAAAAAAAAAAAAGGTCCATTTCCCTAATAATAAACGTAAAGAATCCACGATAGGGATTTAGATTTTGTTCACACTTTTACCAAAACGTGTAATTTGACCGTGTTTTTTTTGTTTTTTTAAAGAAATAGTAGGTTTTGATGAAGGTTACGCCCCGCCCACACGAGCAGAAGGCGTCGAGTGGATCTATCTGACGTCACGCGTGTGTTGGCGGCGTGAACACTCCGTTAGTCGCAAACTCGGCGTGGAAGTCATTGGACGTCATTTTCACGACGAACCTGGCTTGAAGTGGGCATGAAAAGCAGGGTAAGTCCGATACATGAGATGAAAGCAGCGGGTTCGATATCGCTACTGTACGTACAGTACAAGTCATTATCCAGCCCTTGTTTGACTCTCATTTATATCCAGTATTCTATCTTCTGAAGTAGTAGAAGTCGTTCTTATTTTAACACAAAAGTGGTCAAAAGTGTAGATACACTTGTAAAGAACATGATGTCATGGCTGTCTTGACTTTCCAATCATCTCTTATTGTTTTGTGATGTAGTGATTATGGCTCTACTGAAAATGTGAGCAAATCTGCTGGGTCAAAAGTACACATCCATCCATTGTCTACCGCTTGTTCCTTTTGGGGTTGCGTGGGGTCGCTGGAGCCTATCTTAGCTGCATTCGGGCAGAAGGCGTCGTACACCCTGGACAAGCCCCCACCTCTTCAACACAGATAGACAGACAACATTCACATACTAGGGACCATTTAGTGTTGCCAATCAACCTATCCCCAGGTGCATGTCTTTGGAGGTGGGAGGGGCCTATCTCCAGGTGCATGTCTTTGGAGGTGGGAGGGGCCTATCCCCAAGGGCATGTCTTTGGAGGTGGGAGGGGCCTATGCCCAGGTGCATGTCTTTGGAGGTGGGAAGGGCCAATCCCCAGGTGCATGTCATAGGAAGTGGGAGGGGCCTATCCCCAGGTGCATGTCTTTGAAGGTGGGAGGGGCCTATCGCCAAGTGCATGTCTTTGGAGGTGGGAGGGGCCTATCCCCAGGTGCATGTCTTTGGAGGTGGGAAGGGCCTATCCCCAGGTGCATGTCATAGGAAGTGGGAGAGGCCTATCCCCAGGTGCATGTCTTTGGAGATAGGAGGGGCCTATCTCCAGGTGCATGTCTTTGGAGGTGGGAGGGGCCTATCTCCAGGTGCATGTCTTTGGAGGTGGGAGGGGCCTATCCCCAGGTGCATGTCTTTGGAGGTGGGAGGGGCCTATCCCCAGGTGCATGTCTTTGGAGGTGGGAGGGGCCTATCCCCAGGTGCATGTCTTTGGAGGTGGGAGGGGCCTATCCCCAGGTGCATGTCTTTGGAGGTGGGAGGGGCCTATCCCTAGGTGCATGTCTTTGGAGGTGGAAGGGGCCTATCCCCAGGTGCATGTCTTTGGAGGTGGGAGGGGCCTATCCCCAGGTGCATGTCTTTGGAGGTGGAAGGGGCCTATCCCCAGGTGCATGTCTTTGGAGGTGGGAGGGACCTATCCCCTGGTGCATGTCTTTGGAGGTGGGAGGGGCCTATCCCCAGGTGCATGTCTTTGGAGGTGGGAGGGGCCTATACCCAGGTGCATGTCTTTGGAGGTGGGAGGGGCCTATCCCCAGGTGCATGTCTTTGGAGGTGGGAGGGGCCTATCACCAGGTGCATGTCTTTGGAGGTGGGAGGGGCCTATCCCCAGGTGCATGTCTTTGGAGGTGGGAGGGGCCTATCCCCAGGTGCATGTCTTTGGAGGTGGGAGGGGCCTATCCCTAGGTGCATGTCTTTGGAGGTGGGAGGGGCCTATCCCCAGGTGCATGTCTTTGGAGGTGGGAGGGGCCTATCCCCAGGGTGCATGTCTTTGGAGGTGGGAGGGGCCTATCCCCAGGTGCATGTCTTTGGAGGTGGGAGGGGCCTATCCCCAGGTGCATGTCTTTAGAGGTGGGAGGGGCCTATCCCCAGGTGCATGTCTTTGGAAGCTGTTTCAGCCGTGAAAAGCTTGACATGCCACACCTCCCTTCTCAGGGTTGACAATGTTTCACATGACTGAATGGCATTGATCCCTATTAATAAAGTAAAAGTTAAGTTAAAGTAGCAATGATTGTCACACACACACACACACACACACACTAGGTGTGGTGAAAGTTGTCCTCTGCATTTGACCCAGCCCCTTGATCACCCCCTGGGAAGTGAGGGGAGCAGTGAGCAGCAGCGGTGATTTAACCCCCAATTCCAACCCTTGATGCTGGGAGGTAATGGACACTCTAACCACTAGGCCACTGAGTAGGTAAAGTAGGTAACATCCTTTATTCAGCTCCCCATGGTCCATGCGACTTATCCTGTCCATGTTGTTCCCACCGCCCCACAACACTTTGCAAATCTCGGCTATCCTGCAGATTGTGCATATATCACAGAACCTGCTACCATACCACTTCTTGTTTGCAAACACATGAAATGACATACTTGTTTTCATGTTCAGGATGAGGACCTAATGAAAGTCCATACTACTGTGGACTACCGAGGACCAGAAAACCACAGCGAGAAGACCTGGCTCCCCAGCTGTAGATGGAACGACTCCAACGTGTGCAGCGTCGATGTCGGCAGCTCTTAGCTCAAGAACCGGACCAAGGCTCGTACTCGACCCAAAATAACCGCCACACCAATTCCCATCCAGAAGATCCACACAGCGCCCCACAGGGATGGGGGGAGAAGAGAAGAATTGTTGTGGCTCGCCACGGCCCCCGCCAGCAAGAGCTGAAAGACTTGTCCAAAGTTTACAAGGGCAACGCCATCCGCACTACCAAGTACAGCATACTGACCTTCATCCCTTTGAACCTGTTTCAGCAGTTTCACAGGTAAGTTTTCAGGGTTTCTTCTCCGTCCACAACTTCAGTGTCTGGGTGTTTAATAAATGCATCGTGCGTTTGCTTTGACATCTGTTAATATCTCACCTCGACTGGATTTGTTTTGTTTGTTCTCTTTGGGCTGATCTGATAACACCTGGTAGGTGGGAGGTACAGGTGTATGACAAGCACGATCAAAAGACCGAGGTCATTTCCACATCAATACAGATATACGACAACTTATTTTTCTATGCAATCTTTTTGCTTTGTGTCATAAGCAACATGTTGTTATTATCACATGTTTTGAAGTCTGCAGTTTTTTGGAATAGAGCCTATCAATGAGATTTAAGAAGACATGTTTTCCCCTGCATTCTAACATAAAAATCATCTCTTTCTAGGTAGCTATCAATGCAGCTAACAGGAGCAATTGATTCTACCTCTAAATCACTTTAAAAATGCATTCAAAAACTGCTCAACAATACTTAATTTACGTACTATAACCTGCCGGAATCCTGGAGAAGGCCTGGGAGCATGCCTGTCCAGTCTACATGTGCTTTGTGGATTTGGAGAAGGCGTATGACCGTGTCCCCCGGAAGATCTTGTGGGAGGTGCTGAAGGGATACGGGGTGAGGGGAACCCTGCAGAGGGCTATCCAATCTCTGTACAACCAAAGCGAGAGTTGTGTCCGGGTGCTTGGATGTAAGTCTGATCCGTTTCCAGTGGGGGTTGGTCTACGCTAGGGCTGCGCTCTGTCACCTATCCTGTTTGTGACTTTTATGGACAGGATTTCGAGGCAGAGTCGTGACCATGGCGGAGAGGGTATATGTCCCGGGGGGCTAAAGGTTGCGTCACTGCTTTTTGCAGATGATGTGGTCCTGATGGCACCTTTGGTTCGTGACCTTCAGCTCTCACTGGATCGGTTCACAGCCAAGTGTTCAGTGGCTGGAATCAGGATCAGCATCTTCAAATCCGAGGCCATGGTTTTCAGCAGGAAACTGATGGTTCGTACAGTCCAGGTAGAGAACGAGACTCTATCCCAAGTGGAGGAGTTGAAGTATCTCGGGGTCTTGTTCAGGAGTGAGGGAAAGATGGAGAAGGAAATCAGCCGGAAAATCGGAGTTGCTGGGGCTGTATTGCAGTCTCTCTGCCGCACTGTTGTGACGAAACCAGAGCTGAGCCAGAAGGCAAAGATCTCGGTCTACCGAGCTATCTACATTCCTACTCTCACCTATGGTCATGAAATGCAGGTCAAGCGGCTGAAATGAGTTTTCTCAGAAGGGTGGCTGGCATCTCCCTTAGAGATCGGGTGAGAAGTTCAGTCACCCAAGAGAGACTCGGCGTAGAGCCACTGCTCCTTCGCTTGGAAAGGAGCCAGCTTAGGTGGTTCGGGCATCTCGTGTGGATGCCTCACCAGCGTCTCCCTAGGGAGGTCCTTGTTGCACCTCCCACTGGGAGAAGACCCCTTGGCAGGCCAAGGACCAGATGGGGTGGATTGCATCTCCTCTTTGGCCTGGGAACACTTCGGGATCCTCCAGGAGGAAGTTGCTAATGTTGCTCTGGAAAGGGAGGTCTGGGGGTCTCTGCCGGAGCTGTTGTCCCCGCGACCCGATTCCGGATAAGCGGTTGAAGATGGATGGAACCTGCTATAATAACCAAACTGTAGCAACATTATTTTAAGAGTGAATACTGAGGAACTCTTTTTCGATTGTACTAACGCGTCGGTGTAGCGGTGTTTTTCAACCTTTTTTGAGCCAAGGCACATTTTATTTCTTTGAAAATATCCGGAGGCACACCACCAGCAGAAAAGGTTAAAAAATGAAACTCCACCAGGTTGTCGTGCCTTATTTTGAGTTTGTTGTTGTTTTCTGTGTGTACTGCTTTAGTTTCTGTCTCGCGCTCTTATTTTGGTGACCCTTCCTGTTTTGTTGGTGTCCTCCTGTAGCCGCATCACCCCTTCCTTTGACTGCAATTGCCCGCACCTGCTTTGTTTTCGCAATCAAGACTACTTAAGTTGTGTGTATGCTACCGCTCTTTGTGGGGACATTGTTGATTGTCATGTCATGTACGGATGTACTCTGTGAACGCCGTCTCTGCTCCACACGCTGTAAGTTTTTGCTGTCGTCCAGCATTCTGTTTTTGTTAACTTTGTAGCCAGCTCAGTTTTACTTTTGTTTTCCATAGTCGTCCTTATGCTTCAGTGCCTTTTCCTAGCGGGATTTGCCTTTTTTCACTTTTGGTTGAAGCGTTACATACCTTTTTTACCTGCGCACTGTCTCCCGCTGTGCTCTGCATATTGGGATCACGACAAACCATCCTCAACGCGTTCCGTCTTCGGCAAAGCAATGAACTACCTGCTGCCACCTACTGATATGGAGTACATGGTTACCCTGCCAAGCTCTACACAGCACAGGCACTAGACAACAGCACATTATTATAATTATTGATTTACAAAAAATATTTTTTGGACCATTTAAGTGAAGTTGCATAATTTCCCACGGCATACCAGACAATATCTAACAGCACACTAGTGTGTCACAGCACAGTGGTTGAAAAACACTGTACTACAGTATCTGTAAAGTATTATTTCATGTTATGTTTGTTCACATCTATCCACACAGTGTGTGTACTGTAGATGTACTAACACACATGACGTGCTGCGTGTGTCATGATCAATATAAAGTGTGACTCACTCCATGGACACTTGTCTCCTTGGTCAATTTGTTTCTGGTAATTGGGGTAAGCATTCCATTTATGTCGAATAGCTTTTCTCCAATTTCCACATTTGCACTTTCACCTAACTCTATCGACTTCTGTCTGCTCCAACGTTTCATCCTCCTCTTTGTGCTGGCTTCTAGAAGCAGCAGTTCATCCTCCCTTCATTCTGGTTAAAAAAGAGAAGGTTGTGGATCCATCCATCCATCCATCCATCCATCCATACTTCCTTTTCCCCAGCCACTTAGTCCAGCTCTTGCCGGGGGAACCCGAGGAGTTCCCAGGCCAGCCGGGAGACATAATCTTCCCAACGTGTCCTGGGTCTTCCCCGTGGCCTCCTACCGGTCGGACGTGCCCTAAACACCTCCCTAGGGAGACGTTCGGGTGGCATCCTGACCAGATGCCCGAACCACCTCATCTGTCTTCTCTCGATGTGGAGGAGCAGCGGCTTTACTTTGAGTTCCTCCCGGATGACAGAGCTTCTCACCCTATCTCTAAGGGAGAGACGCACCACCCGGCGGAGGAAACTCATTTCGGCCGCTTGCACCCATGATCTTACCTTTCAGTCATAACCCAAAGCTCATGACCATAGGTGAGGATGGGAACATTGATCGACTGCTAAATTGAGAGCTTTGCCTTCCGGCTCAGCTCCTTCTTGACCACAACAGATCGATACAGCGTCCGAATTACTGAAGACGCCGCACCGATCCGGCTGTCGATCTCACCATCCGCTCTTCCCTCACTCGTGAACAAGACTCCGAGGTACTTGAACTCCTCCACTTGGGGCAGGGTCTCCTCCCCAACCCAGAGATGGCACTCCATCCTTTCCCAGGTGAGAACCATGGACTCGGACTTGGAGGTGCTGATTCTCATTCCAGTCGCTTCACACTCTGCTGAGAACCGATCCAGTGAGAGCTGAAGATGCTGGCCAGATGAAGCCATCAGGACCACATCATCTGCAAAAAGCAGAGACCTAATCCTGCAGCCAACAAACCGGATACCCTCAACGCCCTGACTGCGTCTAGAAATTATGTCCATAAAAGTTATGAACAGAATCGGTTGTGAATCCTCATTTGTCCAAAAAAAGTCATGTTTGTCGTTTGTTACCAAAGTCTGCCATGATTAGAACACACACTCGCGTTTTGTATTCATAAGTAGGAGCACAGAAATCGGACGTGCGCTGCTATGGAAACGGAAATCAATGCATTGAAGAAGTCAACAATTTCCCCTTTAAATCCAACAATTTGTATTTAAGGCATAAAATGTTTAATATTCTACAAAAGAATGTCCTAAAAGGTCCTTGTGACAGTTGCTTCCTGTCGTCGTGTGGGTTCAATGGACCACCCAGGAAGGACATGGCTTTTGAACAGGTTTGACTTCTTTATTTTGCAATAAATCTTTGTCTCAGGACGGATTGCTTTTCAGCTTTCCTTTCCACTGCTCGCTCATGGTCCGCTCTTCCAGCCGCCATCGTTGTCGTCCTCGTCTATGGCACGCTCTCTGTTGCTCTTTGATCGCTGCTGCGGACTCTCCTCCTTCTGCCCTGATCTCTCCTCCTTCTCCCCTTTTATACAGTGTGATGAGATAAGTCAATTGTGTCCCGGTGTGCGAGCCACGCACCTGATCTCACTCGTAGCGTCGCTCCCGGCACGCCCCGCCTCCTCTCCGGCATCTTGGGCCGGCCTCGAGCATGCCCTGCCGCTCTGTCGGACCGTCGGTTCCGCCTCTCTACAGTCCTAAATACGCTTTTGAAAGTTCTTAAAAATCTATTAACGTCACTTCTATATAAAACATGGGTTAGTGTATGTGCCTCACAACACGAAGGTCCCGAGTTCAATCCCGGGCTCGGGATCTTTTTGTGTGGAGTTTGCATGTTCTCCCCGTGACTGCGTGGGTTCCCTCCGGGTACTCCGGCTTCCTCCCACCTCCGAAGACATGCACCTGGGGATTGGCCCCTCCCACCTCCAAGGACATGAACCTGGGGATAGGCCCCTCCCACCTCCAAAGACATGCACCTGGGGATAGGTTGATTGGCAACACTAAATGGTCCCCAGTGTGTGAATGTTGTCTGTCTATCTGTGTTGGCCCGGTTTTCATTTGGGTTGTGTTAACAGCAACTGCATGTCGACGTCAGTAACAGCATAAACGCTGTAGATTCCACTCTATACCTCTTAAATTGTACTAACCATACAATCCATGATAGAGTACTTAAGTTATTGTTGTGTTGTTTTCTTGATTCGCTGCTACGATGTATGTTTTTATGCATTTTTGTGTTGCTCTGACCATTCTCGCAGGGTAGCCAATCTCTACTTCCTGTTCCTGGCTTTGCTGAACTGGGTACCGGCCGTCGAAGCGTTTCAGAAGGAAATCACAATGATTCCTTTGCTGGTGGTTCTTGCTGTCATTGCCGTCAAAGACGCCGTGGAGGACTACAGGCGCTACCTCTTTGACAAAAACATCAACGGCAAAGTAGCACAAGTGTACTGTGGGTGAGTTATTCCCTTTTACTCTCTCTATTAGTGCAGATGTTGTCAGGTTCGAACACCAAACTATTAAACGAGACAAGAACCAAGGAATCAAGCAGAGACAGAGTTGAATTTTGCTCATGAGGAGAAATGTTTGGGGCTGCACACTCAGTTACAGTCTCCCTGAATTTTGCTCATGAGGAGAAACGTTTGGGGCTGCACATTCAGTTACAGTCTCCCACAGCGCTCTAAGGTACAGCCCCACACGCGCCTCTATTTATTCAGGAGTTACCTCGTTAACATCACTGAAAGGGAGTGGTCACACATATCACGCAGAGCAGTCCCAGTACGCACGATACGTGACGGAATATGCTGGGGGCTTTGTGATTTCGCCTTGTCTCTGCTTCGTCTGCATGCTGTCGTCTTATCTTCGTTGAGGTACTTGAAGTCCTTTGCTGTTAGCGGGCTAAAACAAAGAAAACATCTGCAGCGAGGCCATCCCTCATATGCCGTGGAAGATCATAAGTTGTGTGCCCTTGCACGAAGCAGAAAAGAGCACAATATATAATAACTATAGCAACGGCCTTTAAGCATGAGAGTTGTGTGATAACTTATATATAATTATTCTAACAGATATACCAACATTTTCCGTTTTTGGCACGCATTTTGACCCTTGAATATGTTAGTTATCAGAGCAGAGGTGTGGACTCGAGTCACATGACTTGGACTCGAGTCGTGAATTTGATGACTTTATACTCGACTTGACAAAATGTGAAGAGACTTGCAACTTGTCTTCGACTTTAACATCAATGACTTGTGACTTCACTTGTACTTGAGCCTTTTGACTTGACAGGACTTTCTACTTTCTCCAAAACCCAAAGATTAAAAAATTATTCAGGAGCGCTCCGTGTCTTTCATGGTGTACATGTGTGTGTCTGTCAGCGTGTGTGCTATCAGTACAACATCCAATCAAATTAGATCCAGGTTTTTTCATCCAACGGCATTCATCCAATCAAATTGCAGGACAAACAATGAAGAAGAGCTGTCAAACAACGCGGCAGTGAGAAAATATGATACCAAAGATAGTTTTGTTCGGGTATGAAAGTACGAGTTGGTCAACAAAAAAGGAATGGCAGTATGCAAAAAATGTGTTTTGAAGATTACAGACATAGATGCAGCAACTTCCAACTTTGTTCGATATTTGAAGTTGCGCAAAGAACGGTAAATTCTGAATGTAAGCTAGCGCATATTGGCTAAGTAGCGTAACTTTTTTTTGCTGTGTCGTTCAATCAGTGAGGCTGTAAACTCACTGCTAACATTATTGCAAACAAGGCAATATATTGTGTCACTACCTTATTTATACTTTTTAAGAGATTTTTTTAAAGCAGGGTTGCATGAGGTACCTACACATAACGTTACTTTAGTCGATGTATCACACACAATAACGCAACGTTAGACGGCGGTCAGCAGCACCGCGTATTTTAACCACCTACAAAAAGACAAACATAGTAAAATAAAAGCCAGTTAAAATGTATACTATACTAAGAATATGTGTACATATTGGATAGGGCCCTGACATCTAAAAAGTACAACTCTGTTCATTGTTATGTTCATGTATTTGTTATGTTTTCCATGTGTACGCACACATAAACACACACACACAGTATGAGCTGAGATCAATGAGATAAGGTAAGAACAGGATAGAACCTGCTGTGGAACTAGCTACAATGCAATATGCCATGGAAAAACAATGTTAACACGTTTGTGCAAATAAGACTTGTTTTTTCAAAAGTGTTTATTCTGTAAAGGAATGAGTTCAATGTTCTAAGTTAATAGTGCTATTATGGAGTGCAATGTCAGCAATATTTTTTCCTCTACAATTTGAAATGCACTTTTTTTAATAAATAAATACAGCCTTTTAAAAGCATACACACTCCATGTAAGTATATGAGTCTGTGGTTAAAAAGACTTGAAAGGACTCGAAACTCAAAATGCAGGACTTGGGACTTGATTTGAGACTTTGCCGCCTTGACTTTGGACTCGCCTCGATACTTGAGGGCCAAGACTTGAGCCTTATTTATGACTTGCAAAACAATGACTTGGTCCCACCTGTGTTAGTTAGACTCAACTGCTGCTATGTTCGTAAAGGGTGAATGAGATTCTAAATCATCAATCTTTAACAGTCCGCTGAGTTGTAAAGAGTGAACCTTGACCTTGTTTGCACACTGTGTGGCTTTGATAGGATTGATGGATTGAAACTTGTATTGGTAGATTGCCAAGGAAGGGAATACATTATATGAAACAGTACAGTACATATTCCATACAATTGACCACTAAATGGTAACACCCCAATAGGTTTTTCAACTTGTTTAAGTCGGGGTCCACGTGAATCAATTCACGGTAGAAATATATACAATCAGCATAATACAGGTTCATCATCAGAACAGGGACACCATAAAAGTGTAGCTCTCAGCCTCTTAGGATATGTACATCAAGCTGTAAACCTTGAGAGTTCAAAGAAAAAAACAGTATATACATTGAATTGTTTACAATCCGGGGGTGGGATGTGGAGGGGAGGGGGTTGGTAGGTTAGGTTGCTATCAGTATATTGCAGTTATCTTGCACATTTTTCATCTGAGAAATAGACATTGTAACAGTTTAGAGTATGTAAAGCGAGCAGAGAACATAGTGAGCTCAGAAAGCATGAGAAGAAGTATAAACATTTGATTATTTACAATCCGGGGAGATGGGATGTGGAGGGTGGAGGGGGTTAAGGTTGTAGTTGCCTGGAGGTGTTCTTTTAGTGCGCTTTTGAAGGAGGATAGAGATGCACTTACTTTTTCACCTGTTGGGAGTGCATTCCACCTTGATGTGGCATAGAAGGAGAATGAGTTAAGACCTTTGTTGGATCAGAATCTGGGTTTAACATGGTTTGTTGAGCGCCCCCTGGTGTTGTGGTTATGGTGGTCATTTACGTTAAAGGGGAACATTATCACCAAACCTATGCAAGCATCAATATATACCTTGATGGTGTAGAAAAAAGACCATGTATTTTTTTAACCGATTTCCGAACTCTAAATGGGTGAATTTTGTCAAATTAAACGCCTTTCTGTTTATCGGTCTTTTAGCGATGACGTCAGAACGTGACGTCACCGAGGTAACACACCCACCATATTCATTTGCACATTACAAACACCGGGTCTCAGCTCTGTTATTTTCCGTTTTTTCGACTATTTTTTGGAACCTTGGAGACATCATGCCTGGTGGGTGTGTTGTCGGAGGGTGTAACAACACTAACAGGGAGGGATTCAAGTTGCACCACTGGCAAGAAATCTGCCGCCAGACCCCCATTGAATGTACCAGAGTGTCTTCACATTTGACCGGCGATGCTAAGACAGACATGGCACAGAGATGTATGGATAACCTGCAGATGCATTTGCAACCATTAAGTCAACGAAATCACAAAGGTGAGTTTTGTTGATGTTGTTGACTTTTGTGCTAATCAGACATATTTGGTCACGGCATGACTGCCAGCTAATCGATGCTAACATGCTACGCTAATTGATGCTAACATGCTATTTACGCTAGCTGTATGTACATTTGAAACTAGATACCCACATTTAATGCGAAACAAACACTTACCAATCGAGGGATTTAAGTTGCTCCAGTGTCACAAGATGCGAAAGTCCTGATCGTTTGGTCCGCACATTTTACCGGCGATGCTAATGAGGCAGCCATGCTATGGGCCACTTCATTAGGTACACCCACGCTATGGCCGAATAGCGTCAATAGCTATTCGCTCAATAGCTTCAATTTCTTCTTCAATTTCGTTTTCGCTATCTGCCTTCATACTCCGACCATCTGTTTCAATACATACGTAATCTGTTGACTCGCTTAAGCCGCTGAAATCCGAGTCTGAATCCGAGCTAATGTTGCTATGTCTTGCTGTGGTAACCGCCATGTTGTTTGTATTGGCAGCCCTGTATGACGTCACAGGGAAATGGATAGTGGTTTCGAAGATAGCGAAAATAAGGCACTTTAAAGCTTTATTTAGGGATATTCCGGGACCGGTAAAATTTTGAAAAAAACTTAAATAAATACAACAAGGCACTGGGAACTGATTTTTATTTTTTTTAACCCTTTTGAAATTGTGATAATGTTCCCCTTTAAGGAAGTAGTTTGACATGTACTTGGGTGTCAGGGAGGTGTAACAGATTTTATAGACTAGGCTCAGTGCAAGTTGTTTGACTCTGTCCTCCACCCTGAGCCAGCCCACTTTGGAGAAGTGGGTCGGAGTGAGGTGTGATCTGGGGTGGAGGTCTAGTCGTAACCAGACTAGCTCGTTCTGGGATGTTTGGAGTCTTGATTTGAGGGTTTTAGAGGTGCATAGATTAGATGTGCGGTGTGACAGTGACAGCTCTGTTTGTTCAACAAATACACTGCAGCCCAACCCTTGGCTCGCAGGATTTATGGCTAGTAATGCTGCCAAAGATATGCCAGCGCCTCTTCTGTCGTTAAAGTCTCCAGTTTAGGAACTAGAATTGGCCACGTTGACTGTTAACTTTGTACACCTCGGCCAGTCTGCTTTTGAGCGCCACGTGTGCGGACGAGCCAGGAAGACTGTTGCTCAAACTCTTAATTTTAAAACCAATAACTCAGTCGATGTTTCGTGGAACATGATAGGCTTTGGAATATAAATGATAATTTTCAGAAAATGGTATGAATTCATAACTTAATCACCTCTCAACAAATGTCATTAGTTACCAGTATATGTGAGCGTTGAAAGTTCACAGTGGAAAGTAGATCGATTATGACAAAAGTAACACCGGCGTCAAAAGGAAAAGCAAGGAGGTGAGGAGGAATCCGGGGTAAGAAACTGTGCTGGTAGAAAAGAGGTACAAAAGGCGGAGCAAATACTTAGGGCATAGATGAGAAATACTGTTGGATGATTTGAAAGTAGAATGCAGAACAGAAACACATAACCTACTATAAGACTAACCGAACAAATCAATTACATCAATAAGCAACGGAATAAACAAAAACAATTTTACACCCATAAATTGACAACTCCACAGACCGAAAGGGTTCAGGCTGAAGTTAAACGCCTAGTTCGCCTAACCTTGTTAACAAAGTCAAATACAAAGTGGAGTAAAACCGCGACAAATCAGGCCTCGTACGCAGCATAAATAACCGTACACACCACCAATATGTACTCATCATCGGCGGTCACTGGAACGAGTGTGACGGTCCTCCTGGTAGGGGTGTAACCCTTTATGGAGGATGCCTGTGCGTAACTTAGACTGGTGCACAGACAGTCACCACACCATCCTTGACAGAACGGGGTCAGGGTCCAGTGGCATGGAGTCCAAGACGACTGGGCACCATTTTCTGCTGCAGCCTTCCTCCGCCGTTGAGGTCGTCACCGTATCCCTGGCAGACAGGTACTAGGCCTTTGCCAAGGGCCACCTGGGGTAACAGTAGTAAAGGTGCCCCAAGACCCCATAGAGGAGCTTCCACTGCTGGATGCACTTTAACGTCAAGCCCAGGACACCACTCTGTGATATCCATGCACACCAGGGGTGTCCAAAGTCTGGCCCGGGGGCCATTTGCGGCCCGCAGCACATCATTCTAAAAATACTAAAATATATATATTTTTTTAAACAATAAAAAGTGGATTAAAAGAGCAAATTGGTGAAATGCAACAACAAAAAGTTGCATTGTTGACTTTAATAACACAATTTTGAAAATAATTTCTCAAAAAATAATAATGAATAAAAATCAATGTTGCTATAAATTATTGATTGATTCAAGGACAAAAAGGACATAAATACAACAAACATAAAAACATGAAAAATATGAAAATGACAAAAAAATGTTTCCATACTAATTATATACTAATACTAATTATACTAATTATCCTATTGATTGTTATTATAAATATACTAAACCAATTACAATATATATTATTTGACGCTGATATATAGATTTAAGTGTTGAATGAAAAATATATATTTTTTTTAAAAAGCATGACCTTTTTATCAATCAATCAATCAATCAATGTTTATTTATATAGCCCCAAATCACAAATGTCTCAAAGGACTGCACAAATCATTACGACTACAACATCCTCGGAAGAACCCACAAAAGGGCAAGGAAAACTCACACCCAGTGGGCAGAGAGAATTCACATCCAGTGGGACGCCAGTGACAATGCTGACTATGAGAAACCTTGGAGAGGACCTCAGATGTGGGCAACCCCCCCTCTCTAGGGGACCGAAAGCAATGGATGTCGAGCGGGTCTAGCATGATACTGTGAAAGTTCAATCCGTAGTGGCTCCAACACAGCCGCGAGAGTTCAGTTCAAGCGGATCCAAGACAGCAGCGAGAGTCCCGTCCACAGGAAACCATCTCAAGCGGATCAGCAGCGTAGAGACGTCCCCAACCGATACAGGCGAGCAGTCCATCCTGGGTCCCGACGAGCGGTCCATCCTGGGTCTCGACTCTGGACAGCCAGTACTTCATCCGTGGTCATCGGACCGGACCCCCTCCACAAGGGAGGGTGGGACATAGGAGAAAGAAAAGAAGCGGCTGATCAACTGGTCTAAAAAGGAGGTCTATTTAAAGGCTAGAGTATACAGATGAGTTTTAAGGCGAGACTTAAAACTCACTTTACATACTCTAAACTGTTACAATGTCTATGTGTGGGGCACTTTTGGATCGCCAATGATTTTAGTGGAATTTAATAACTGTCTTTGATTAAAAAAAATAAAATAATTTTAAAAAATTCTAATCATATTGTATATTTTGTATTTTGCCTCAAAAAATTGGGTTTTGACAAAAAGCTCGTAAAAAGTCCAAAAAAATAATTAAGTAGAATTAGCAATTCAAGGGTTTTATGAAAAAAATAGTATATGACTTATTTTGAACCTTGTTTAAGACTGAAACCCTTCGGGGTCCCTAAGACCCGACTTGAGGGAGCCCCAACAATTATATAAAAAAAAGAAGTGTATATTGAATTGGTTTTGAAAATGAAAAAATATCAACTTGGCCCCCCGCGTGCTTTGATTCTTCAGTGTGCCCCTAATGTTTTGTTTGATTTGCCGTTACCAGCAAGAAGAGAGCCTACACGGAGAAATACTGGAAAGACGTTCACGTTGGAGACTTTGTGCGCCTGCACTGCGACGACATCATCCCCGCGGACATTTTACTGCTGTATTCCTCGGATCCTCGTGGCATATGTTACATTGAGACTGCCAACCTGGACGGAGAGACCAATCTGAAACAGAGGCAGGTGGTTCCAGGCTTGCACCTGCAGGTAAGGAGGTGCACCTCTTCTACTTTAGTCTTTATTTGAAGGGAGAATGCACAGAAACATTAAGCTCAAAGACATGTACCACATTATATTTAAATAGCTCATTTCCATCTGCAGTCCCTGGCTGCCTCAATTAAAGGGATACAAAAACCATGCAATAAAACCATTACAATAAAATCATACCATATCACATAATCAAATTAAGAAAAGTCCTAAAATGTCCTTTCATGGACACATACTTAATATACAATACAAGCACATCTCATTTACATCATCACACAAAGACAATACATGCTCTTGTTCACATCTGTCATCATTTGGAAAAACAACAAAAAGAAGCATGATTTGAACACACACACCTCATAATTTACAACACAAATGCAGTCATGGAGAAATATAGTACACATGAAGTTGATGTGTCAAACATAGTGGCCACCTTAGTGACCGTGTGAGCAGCTTTCATTGCTGCAAAGCCACTTTTTAACTTCAATTGTAAATGTAGAGTAATATCTTTAACTGTTCAAGTTTGTTGTGAGGTCGTTCCATTCCTTTATGGCAGGGGTCGGGAACCTTTTTGGCTGAGAGAGCCATGAAAGCCAAATATTTTAAAATGTATTTCCGCAAGAGCTGTATAATATTTTTAACACTAAATACAACTGTCAGGTTCAAACACTGATGACATCTATTAAACAAGACAAGAAGAAAGGAATTAAACAGAGACAGGATTCAATTTAGCTCAATGAGGAGAAACCAGTAGACTTGTACATTGTCGTCCCAGGCTCTGACAAGAGAATTCTACGCTTCCTCTTTTATTTGGACTTTCCCTGATTACACCAACTAAATGCATGCGTCTCTTATTCTTTTTAATAACATTATTATTCTGAAGCTAACCAATAATAAATAAAATACTTTTGACATCTTGAACAGGTGCGATAGAAATGGATGGATGGATTCAAATGCATGAGAATGTTTTATATTTTGAACGTTATTTTTAACACTGTGATTACTAGCGGAATTACTAATTACTTATTGTGTTAAGCGACGTCAACTAAGATTTATCTGAGAGCCAGATGCAGTCATCAAATGAGCCACATCTGGCTCTAGAGCCATAGGTTCCCTACCCCTGCCTAATGGCTTTATATGAAAAGGCTAATTGTGCAAAATATGTTTTCCATCTGGGTACACTACACTGCCCCCTGGTGGAAGCTCATGTGTTTCTAGTTGTCACAGCAGCATACTTGCCAACCTTGAGACCTCTGATTTCGGGAGGTGGGGGGTGGGTTGAGTGGGGGCGTGGTCAGGGGTGGGGCGGAGGCGTGGTTGGGGGCATAGTTGGGGCAAGGGGCGTGCCTAAGAGGGGAGGAGTATATTTACAGCCAATTCACCAACTCCATCCATCCATTTTCTACCGCTTATTCCCTTTTGGGGTCGCGGGGGCACTGCCGCCTATCTCAGCTACAATCGGGCGGAAGGCGGGGTACACCCTGGACAAGTCGCCACCTCATCGCAGGGCCAACACAGATAACTCGGATATTTCATATATATATATATATATATATGTGTGTATGAAATACTTGACTTTCAGTGAATTCTAGCTATATATATTTATTTTATTATATATATAAATAAAATAAATAGTTGAATTTCCGATGGTACCTATCAAATACACAGTAATAAAAACACAATTGTTTTACTAACTGTACTGTGCTTGCTGGTTACTAAAAAAAACAAAACACTTTCCTTTCACTATTTGAGTAACCTTTGTCCTGCCATTTTCGTACTGGCCAATCAAAAAGCAAAGCAACCATAACGCTGTAGCCAACATGCACCAGGAGATGGCAACAGACAACATAGATCACACAATTACAGACGGCGTCGCCATGGCTGTAACTTCCTCGTTCTTCTGCTTCGTCTCCTTTTGTGTGCAGTTTTTTTATTAAAATCCGGAGATGTTGTAACGTGATTGGGCAGGCAAGCTGTTTGTATAGTGGGAAAGCGGACGTGAAAACAGGCTGTCCCCACTCTATTCTGCATGGAGCTGGAGGGGGCGTGGCCTCCAGCCCCGGCTGAATTTCGGGAGATTTCCGTGAGAAAATTTCTTCTGGGAAGTTTGCAGGAGAGGCGCTGAATTTCGGGAGTCTCCTGGAAAATCCGAGAAGGTTGGCAAGTCTGCACAGCAGATGTGCAAACACTTGAGTGATTGAATCATCTGGAATCGCTCGGTGTTTAAAAATGACGTCACGTCCGGCCCATTGGATGTGCGTGGTGGTCAAGACGGCGTCTGTTCTCAACGGGTACTTGGCGCCACATAGCCTTTCTCCAGACAAGAATGACCTATGCTTGCGTAGTTTTTGGCAGTAAAAAGCATTCCAATCACGAAAAGGTTTGGAGTTTCTTCAGGGTTCCTCAAGAGGTGGTCGAGGTGTTTGGAAGTGTGCAAGATTTGACAAAACAACGATTAAAAAGAAGTAGCAGGCACTCCAATCCAAGGGAGCGCAGTCAAGGAAGTTTTTCATTGGTTACTTTATTCAAGGTTTGTTTGATTTACTTTTAGTATTTCCCATTTAAAGGAGCCATATGTAATAATGTGGCCAGATATGGTACTACAATCAGAGTTCAAATTCTGTAGTCCCCTCTCCCCGACTGAGGTTGCCAGATACACAGCAGAGTCCAGCTGGGTGGACTGGGCTACTCCTAGGAACTTCAAACTTCCACTTCCTCTTACGAGGGGTTGAGGTGCTGGGACCATAATAAATGTGTGTGTGTTTCATTTATTTTATTGTATTTTTTGCAGGAAAGAGTGTTCAGCCCTGAGAGCTTCCACAGTCGCATTGAGTGTGAGAATCCCAACAATGACCTCGGCAGGTTCCGAGGTTTCATGTAAGAACAACAAAGAAGTCTGTGTCGATGACGGCGTGTTTAGGTGATATTTGTTTGGAATCGACGAGTTTGTGTTCATTTGTCTTTTTCAGGGAGCAACCAAGTGGAGCTCGTGCTGGCCTGCACAATAACAATCTACTTCTGAGAAGTTGCACGGTTCGTAATACAGAGACTGTGGTGGGCATCGTGGTCTATGCTGGTAAGACAGTCACACCATCAACATATGTATATATATATACATATATGTATATTTACATACATACATACATACATACATACATACATACACACATATATATATGTAGGTGTGGGAAAAAATCACAAGACTACTTCATCTCTACAGAACTGTTTCATGAGGGGTTCCCTCAATCATTAGGAGATTTTAATGTACGCATTCACATACAATGGTTTATATAGGGCACAGAGTGGGTGGGTACAGGCAGGCGTAGGGTGTGGTGATTGGCTCATGTGTTACTTAGGAGGTGTTTCCATCTGTGGCGGCATGTTGATATGATTTCACTGCGCTTGTTGAGGGATGACAGGTCTGGATGATATATAATAAATAGTTTCTCTTTAAAGCATAGGTTGCATCTTTTATTACCACTGTTGTAAGGTGTGCTGGATGCAAGAATTTGCCATTTTATTGAATATTCAACATTATTGTCTTTGAGGTTCTAAATGTTGAATTTTCAATAACATGGCAAATTCTTGCATCCAGCACACCTTACAACAGTGGTAATAAAAGATGCAGCCTATGCTTAAAAGAGAAACAGTTTATTATATATCATCCAGACCTGTCATCCCTCAACAAGCGCAGTGAAATCATTTCAACATGCCGTCACAGACGGAAACACCACCTAGGTAACACATGAGCCAATCACCACACCCTACGCCTGCCTGTACCCACCCACTCTGTGCCCTATATAAACCATTGTATGTGAATGCTTCCATTAAAATCTCCTGATGATTGAGGGAACCCCTCATGAAACAGTTCTGTAGAGATGAAGTAGTCTTGTGGTTTTTCCCACACCTACATATTGCGCTCTACCACGGTATCGAGCACTATTCTCTGGATAATCCAATCATGATATATATATATATATATGTATATATATATATATATATATATATATATACATATATATATATATATATATATACAGTGGGGCAAAAAAGTATTTAGTCAACCAGCGATTGTGCAAGTTCTCCCACTTAAAATGATGACAGAGGTCTGTCATTTTCATCATAGGTACACTTCAACTGTGAGAGACAGAATGTGGGAAAAAAAAATGCAGGAATTCACATTGTAGGAATTTTAAAGAATTTATTTGTAAATGATGGTGGAAAATAAGTATTTGGTCAACCATTCAAAGCTCTCACTGATGGAAGGAGGTTTTGGCTCCAAATCTCACGATACATGGCCCCATTCATTCTTTCCACCCCCATGCTTCACAGTAGGTGTGGTCTTCTTGGGATGCAACTCAGTATTCTTCTTCCTCCAAACACCACCAGTTGAGTTTATACCAAAAAGTTCTATTTTGGTTTCATCTGACCACATGACATTCTCCCAATCCTCTGCTGTATCATCCATGTATCCATTTTGGTATCAACTCATACCGAGCTAAATGGCTGACTGACTTATTGTGTGAGTGTGTTTGATTTAATGTGAGCAATTCTGTCAGCCCAATGTGACAATGCTACATTTACTGACAACACCTGAAGCTTATGGACAGAATTTCTAGGCGCAGTCAAGGCGTTGAGGGGTTCCGGTTTGTTGGCTGCAGGATTAGGTCTCTGCTTTTTGTAGATGATGTGGTCCTGATGGCTTCATCTGGCCAAGATCTTCAGCTCTCACTGGATCGGTTCGCAGGCGAGTGTGAAGCGACCGGGATGAGAATCAGCACCTCCAAGTCCCGAGTCCATGGTTCTCGCCCGGAAAAGGGTGGAGTGCCATCACCGGGTTGGGGAGGAGACCCTGCCCCAAGTAGAGGAGTTCAAGTACCTAGGAGTCTTGTTCACGAGTGGGGAAAGAGTGGATCGCGAGATCGACAGGCGGATCGGTGCGGCGTCTTCAGTAATGCGGACGCTGTATCGATCCGTTGTGGTGAAAAAAGAGCTGAGCCGGAAGGCAAAGCTCTCAATTTACCGGTCGATCTACGTTCCCATCCTCACCTATGGTCATGAGCTTTGGGTTATGACCGAAAGGATAAGATCACGGGTACAAGCGGCCCAAATAAGTTTCCTCCGCCGGGTGGCGGGTCTCTCCCTTAGAGATAGGGTGAGAAGCTCTGCCATCCGGGAGGAACTCAGAGTAAAGTCGCTGCTCCTCCACATGGAGAGGAGCCAGATGAGGTGGTTCGGGCATCTGGTCAGGATGCCACCCGACTGCCTCCCTAGGCAGGAGGCCACGAGGAAGACCCAGGACACGTTGGGAAGACTATGTCTCCCGGCTGGCCTGGGAACGCCTCGGGATCCCCCGGGAAGAGCTAGACGAAGTGGCTGGGGAGAGGGAAGTCTGGGCTTCCCTGCTTAGGCTGCTGCCCCCGCGACCCGACCTCGGATAAGCGGAAGATGATGGATGGATGGATGGACATGAAGCTTAGAATAAATGAGTAAAACATGTAGGTTCAAATGTAGCGTCTTATAGACCAGAAATGAGGTGATGTAACGATTGAAGTGTCACATAGCAGTCACCATAGAAACACAATTGCAACCACGCCTAGACCGGCAGTTTTAAAAAAGGTGAAGTTTACGCACCTTCTCCTGATCGCCAAAACCTTGGTGTGGTCCAGGACACGAGACCAAAGCCATGATGAACAACAGCGGGCCAAGATATAAGTGGAGCCGGTTGGAGAGGCGCCTGAACGTTGATGTCCTTTGGTGTGTCTTCCTGCTGATCATCATGTGTCTCACCGCTGCCATCGGTGTGTGCCGACACAACAACAACAACAACAACAACAACAGGAGGGCATGGGGGTCTCTCTAAATGTCTCCATGTTTTTTTTAGGCCATGGACTCTGGCTGAAGAAGCTGCAAAATGCAGTATTTCTGACTGAGGAGGACACGTCTCCTGCTCTGGCTGCCTTCTACGTCTTCTGGACCATGGTCATCGTGCTGCAGGTACCTGGCATTCACCCACACACCTTGAGGAAAATTAACCAAACCCATTCAACTTTGAACGAGGCTTGACTAAATGTATTTCCATACTTTTCTAAATAAAAGGAAACAAAAATGTCATTATTGTCTTTGAACCAGTATAGCTCGGTTGATAGAGCGGCCGTGCCAGCAACTTGAGGGTTGCAGGTTCGATTCCCGCTTCTGCCATCCTAGTCACTGCCGTTGTGTCCTTGGGCAAGACACTTTACCCACCTGCTCTCAGTGCCACCCACACTGCTTTAAATGGAACTTAGATATTGGGTTTCACTATGTAAAGCGCTTTGAGTCACTAGAGAAAAGCGCTATATAAATTTAATTCACTTGACTTCACTTCTTTATTATAAAAAAAAATGTTAGTGTAGATGAAACATATGTTTATTATTGTCATTTAGTCCTTCAATGAAATGTTGAACATACTAGACAACTTGTCTTTTAGATGTAAGTAAACAAACAAAGACTCCTAATTAGTCTGCAGTAACATATTGTGTCATTTATACACCTATTATTTTATACACATTATGAGGGACAAACTGTAAACATGTATTATTAATCTACTTGTTTATTTACTGTTAACGTCTGCTTATTTTCTGTTTCAAAATCTGTTGAAATGTAATAATCACTTTGTCAGGTTCAAACACCGATGACGTCTATTTGACAAGACAAGAAGCAAAGGAAATCAAACATAGACAGGATTTAATTTAGCTCATGAGGAGAGCACCTGTGTGCCTCGCACCCTTTTCTGATTACATTGCATTACATTACAGTACGCAGCTGCTCCTAAGGGGAGGTGGTCATAAACAGCCGTTGCACTGCTGAATCCCAGGTTGGACTATCCGGCGTAGCGTCCTCTCCAGTAGATCTGAATAGACCTTACCGAGAAGTTTGAGGGATTGTGAATGATAGGCCCAATTCAAACAAGTGCACTTCCCTTTTAAGACATCTGGTTAGGGACTTATTTGACTATAATGGCGATGCAAAACTGGCTTTTTCAGTCCACGCCAAATTTGCCTTTTAGGTACTTAGGTGTAAATGTTTGATCTGTGTATTTTAAAATCCACAATTATCCAATAAGTCATGTCAACAAAAATAATGACATGTTGGAACCTACAGCACCATTTTTTAAAAAGTCAATAACTGCATCTTGTTTATGTTTGATTTGGACTCAATCATTCACTTTTGCCCAATTTTTGTTTTTGAAATTCAATTACCGTATTTCCTTGGTATATAGTATGCGCCTGCCTAGAATTACTGCCGGGTCAAACTCATTTCGCAAAATAATTAGCGCATGCTTAGCATTACCACCGGCTCAGGATTAACGCCGGGTCAAACTCGTTTCGTAAAATATTATTTTTATTAGCGCATGTCTAGAATTTCCGCCGGGTCAAACTCGTCACGTCACGAGTGAAACTTCACTTGTCATCATTTTCAAAATGGAGGAGGCTGATTTCAATAATTTGAAATCGCATAAAGGGAAGAAGATTAAGAGCTATTCAGGAGGATTTAAGGTCCAAGCTATTGAATATGCTAAAAAGAACAGTAATCAGCTATGTTTTATTAATATACCGTAGCTGCGCGTGTCAAATATGAGTCATTAAATGACTCCCGCCTCCTGGTGGTAGAGGGCGCTAGTGATCCTTCTTGCGACTACTCGGCTGCAGAAGAAGTGACAACAAGCAGCGATCGTTTATTTTTTCCTCTTGCTTGCACTTTTAACATGGAGGATTACATATCTAAAATAAAACAGTTTTCTAAACTGGACTTTCAATGGAAGCAGGAGGTAATAAAGAAAGATCTCCATCGAGACAGAGAGACTTTTAAAACTGAAGAAAGATAAGGAAGACTTCTATAAACAAGTTATGGATGCTTTTGATCAGAAGGAGCTGCTCATGGACTTCATTTATAAGTAAAAACACTTTTTTTATTAAATGTGCTTTTCATGATGGTATCCTTACATCACACTCAAATTTATAAGCGCAGGCCTAAATTTACCGCATGCCTTTGGTAAGTGCCGGAGTGAGAAGAGGTTTTAAATGAATTAGCGCCCCGGCGGCAATTCAAGGAAATACAGTATGATGTAATTTCCATCACAATCCAGTTTTTTGGAAGGGGGAATAATTCATTTAAATCATTAGATTCCCAAAATGAAATGAAATTCAAGCCCACGATGAGTAAATGTGAAATATTCTATTTACAATACAGTATATTATTTCCATAGCTTGTGTGTTTTTCTCAATCCCGAGTCATGTGGTCCCCAGGTGCTGATCCCCATCTCTCTCTACGTGTCCATTGAGATTGTCAAGCTGGGCCAGATCTACTTCATCCAGAATGATCTTTTCCTCTACAACCCGCACACCCACGGCAGGATCCAGTGCCGCGCGCTCAACATAACCGAGAACCTGGGTCAGGTCCAGTACCTCTTCTCTGACAAGACCGGGACTCTCACCGAGAACAAGATGGTTTTTTGCCGTTGTAGTATTTATGGGATCGAATATCCTCATGTGGAAAACGGTAAATATGGTTTCAATAACACTCAGCATACTATTAAATAATGATGTCTATTAAATAATTATATCTAATCTTTTACAGCCTTGTCACATAATAAGATGTGTCACAAAGATTATTATCAAGGCTTAGGTCAGGCTCATTATACAAATAAATAGGAATCAAATATACTGCAAAAGCAGGGACTCATAAAAACTGATGAAAAAATGTTTTTGAGTACAATTACCCAGTGCTAAAGTTAATAAAAAAATACATATTTCTTTATTAAAAATCATCATAAAGGCTAATAACTGATCAAAAATAAACGTACTTATTTATTGCAAGTATTTATTACAATCTACAAACTAGGTTGTGCTGAAAAAAAAACTAATTATATGTTTCCTAAAAAACTCAGCTTCACCAATTTAGTGTTTTTTTACGCTGAAGAGACTTTTCTATGACTTTTAACGCCGAACTTCAGTTCGTTTAATCTCGTCATTACTGCCACAAGTGGTGGATAAGTGTATTACACCTAACCCCCCACGGACCCCAGCTGTTTGGGGGCCCTCTCGTGGAAAAATGGGCTAAAAACACTGACCCGAACAATATGTGATTTTCCGGATTTTTCTTTTTAGATGATGTCGCTAAGAGTTTCCATATGAGTTGGGAAATTGTGTTAGATATAAATATAAACAGAATACAATGATTTGCAAATCATTTTCACCTCATATTAAATTGAATATGCTACAAAATAGTTGATGTTCAAACTCCTAAACTTTATTTTTTTTTTGCAAATAATAATTAACTCATAATTTCATGGCTGCAACACGTGCCAAAGTAGTTGGGAAAGGGCATGTTCACCACTGTGTTACATCACCTTTTCTTTTAACAACACTCAATAAACGTTTGGGAACTGAGGAAACTAATTGTTGAAGCTTTGAAAGTGGAATTCTTTCCCATTCTTGTTTTATGTAGAGCTTCAGTCCTTCAACAGTCCAGGGTCTCCGCTGTCCTATTTTACGATTCATAAAGTGCCACACATTTTCCATGGGAGACAGGTCTGGACTGCAGGTGGCCAGGAAAGTACCCGCACTCTTTTACTACAAAGCCACGCTGTTGTAACACGTGCTGAATGTGGCTTGGCATTGTCTAGCTGAAATAAGCAGGGGCGTCCGTGAAAAAGACGGAGCTTAGATGGCAGCATATGTTGTTCCAAAAGCTGTATGTACCTTTCAGCATTAATGGTGCCTTCACAGATGTGTAAGTTACCCATGCCTTGGGCACTAATGCACCCCCATACCATCACACATGCTGGCTTTCGAACTTTGCGTCGATAACAGTCTGGATGGTTCGCTTCCCCTTTGGTCCGGATGACATGATGTCAAATATTTCCAAAAACAATTTGAAATGTGGACTCGTCAGACCACAGAACACTTTTCTACTTTGCATCAGTCCATCTTAGATGATCTCGGGCCCAGACAAGCCGTCGGCGTTTCTGGATGTTGTTGATAAATGGCTTCCGCTTAGCATAGTAGAGCTTTAACTTGCACATACAGATGTAGCGATGAACTGTATTTAGTGACAGTGGTTTTCTGAAGTGTTACTGAACCCATGTGGTGATATCCTTTAGAGATTGATGTTGGTTTTTGATACAGTGCCGTCTGAGGGATGGAAGGTCACGGTCATTCAATGTTGGTTTCCGGCCATGCCGCTTACGTGGAGTGATTTCTCCAGATTCTCTGAACCTTTTGATGATATTATGGAGCGTAGATGTTGAAATCCCTAAATTTCTTGCAATGTCACTTTGAGAAAGGTTGTTCTTAAACTGTTTGACTATTTGCTCACACAGTTGTGGACAAAGGGGTGTACCTCGCCCCATCCTTTCTTGTGAAAGACTGAGCATTTTTGGGAAGCTGTTTTTATACCCAATCACGGCACCCACCTGTTCCCAATTAGCCTGCACACCTGTGGGATGTTCCAAATAAGTGTTTGATGAGCATTCCTCAACTTTATCAGTATTTATTGCCGCCTTTCCCAACTTCTTTGTCACGTGTTGCTGGCATCAAATTCTAAAGTTAATGATTATTTGCAAAAAAAAAATGTTTATGAGTTTGAACATCAAATATGTTGTCTTTGTAGCATATTCAACTGAATATGGCTTGAAAAGGATTTGCAAATCATTGTATTCTGTTTATATTTACATCGAACACAATTTCCCAACTCATATGGAAACAAGGTTTGTACTTGTGGACCTCACTGTAATGTTGGATATAGAGAACATTCCAATCCTTTATTCATGGAATCCAAATGACCACAATTAAATGATTTGGACCAAAAATGATGTGCGAAGCTAACTCTAACCTGCTGCCCAAGAATGTAGGATTCTTCTCAACAAAAGAGGAGGAATACAACCTTAAAGAAAAGTACAATTGAAAACATTTGGACAAAGTATATCCGCATGTGGAATTAAACCATGGAATGAACCAAGCAAAGATAAACCAAGTACTGATAGGACTCAGTTCAAGTGTGTTCTAAGAACAAAGAAGAAAAATGTTGTTCCAGCTCCTCCAAGGGCATCCCGAGGCGTTCCCAGGCCAGCCGGGAGACAAAGTCTTCCCAACGTGTCTTGGGTCTTCCCCGTGGCCTCCTGCCGGTTGAATCAATCAATCAATCAATCAATGTTTATTTATATAGCCCTAAATCACAAGTGTCTCAAAGGGCTGCACAAACCACAACGACATCCTCGGTACAGAGCCCACATAAGGGCAAGGAAAAACTCACACCAAATGGGACGTCAGTGACAGTGACAATGATGACGATGAGAAACCTTGGATAGGACAGCATATGTGGGCAACCCCGCCCCCAGGGGAGACTGTGTGGCCTAAACACCTCCCTAGGGAGGCATTCTGATGGCATCCTGAGCAGATGCCAGAACCACCTCACCTCTGCGGTGTTCCATGCCATCGTCTGCTGGGGTGAGGGGAGCATGGCCATAGACAGGAGCAGACCCAACTAAGCAACCAAGAGAGCCGACTCCACCAACTCTTGGACCAAAAATAGGCAGTTTTTAGTTTTAGCTAAAAAAAAAAATCATTGAATATTTAGCAGCAATTGAATATGGAGGCTTTTTTTTTGAAAACTCCAAACTGGAAGGGGAAAGTTCCAAGATGTATTACGCTGGGGGGCCACCAGAACACAGAAACCTGTGTCTGATTGTTCAGTCAGTGTTTACATTAGCACGGTGCTCATGTATTACCTTTCTGTTTCTGTGTCAGCGCGAAGACTCAAGATGTATGAGGAAGAGAAGAGTGAACCCCTAAGCCGCCGTTCCTCCGGCATCAACTGCCAGTCAGCATGTCTGCCCACAGTCCCAGCTGAGTCCGAGGAACCTTCCAATCACTTCCTTCCGAGCGCTGGTGCCTTCTCCAACCAAATGGTTTGTTACGCAGCACTCAGACACGGTCTATGTGCCAATCAGTTTTGGTTATGGCTCGGCCCTGATGGGAACTTGGGGGGTTCCAGGTTCCTGTCCAGCTTTGGCCATCCAAGTCACGACCGTCGTGTTCTTGGGCAAGGCACTTCACCCACCTGGCACCCAGTGCCAACCACACTGGGGCATGAATGTTTGAACTCACTTGCATCTCAGGGCCTTCAATCGTCCGCAACTGGACTGTTTAGATTTGTCTTGGAAGACTTTTCACCTCTCATCTGAGAAGACTTCATCACTTCACGATCATAGACTCAGATTGTTACATCTAGTCTTAGACTTAGATTGTTACATCTAGTCTTAGACTTGGATTGTTACATCTAGTCTTAGACTTAGGTTGTTATATCTAGTCTTGGACTTAGATTGTTACATCTAGTCTTAGACTTAGATTGTTACATCTAGTCTTAGACTTAGTGTTACATCTAGTCTTGGACTTAGATTGTTACATCTAGTCTTGGACTTAGATTGTTACATCTAGTCTTAGACTTAGATTGTTACATCTAGTCTTAGACTTAGATTGTTATATCTAGTCTTGGACTTAGATTGTTACATCTAGTCTTAGACTTAGATTGTTACATCTAGTCTTGGACTTAGATTGTTACATGTAGTCTTGGACTTAAATTGTTACATCTGGTCTTAGACTTAGGTTGTTACATCTGGTCTCAGACTTAGATTGTTACATCTGGTCTTAGACTTAGATGGTTACATCTGGTCTTAGACTTAGATTGTTACATCTAGTCTTAGACTTAGTGTTACATCTAGTCTTAGACTTACATTGTTACATCCAGTCTTGGACTTACATTGTTACATCTAGTCTTGGACTTAAGTTGTTACATCTGGTCTTAGACTTAGGTTGTTACATTTGGTCTCAGACTTAGATTGTTACATCTGGTCTTATACTTAGGTTGTTACATCTGGTCTTAGACTTAGATTGTTACAGCTAGTCTTAGACTTAGATTGTTACAATTAGTCTTGGACTTAGATTGTTGCATCTGGTCTTAGACTTAGATTGTTAAATCTGGTCTTAGACTTAGATTGGTCACATCTAATCTTAGACTTAGATTGTTACATCTTGTTTTAGACTTAGATTGTAAGTCTAGTCTTAGACTTAGATTGTTACATCTTGTTTTAGACTTAGATTGGTCACATCTAGTCTTAGACTTAGATTGGTCACATCTAGTATTATACTTAGTTGGTCAGTTCTAGTCTTAGACTTAGATTGGTCACATCTATTCTTGGACTTAGATTGGTCACATGTAGTCTTAGACTTAGATTGGTCAGTTCTCGTTTTAGACTTGGATTGTTACATCTAATCTTGGATTTGGATTGTTACATCTAGTCTTAGACTTGCATTGTTCACATCTAGTCTTAGACTTAGATTGGTCAGACCAGGTCCAACGGTAGGTTCCAAAACCATCCATCCATTTTTCTAACGCTTGTCCTTTTCGGGATTGCGGGGGTCGCTGGAGCCTATATTAGCTGCATTCGGGCCAACACAGATAGACAGACAACATTCACACACTTGGGACCATTTAGTGTTGCCAATCAACCTATCCCCAGGTGCATGTCTTTGGAGGTGGGAGGGGCCTATCTCCAGGTGCATGTCTTTGGAGGTGGGAGGGGCCTATCCCCAGGTGCATGTCTTTGGAGGTGGGAGGGGCCTATCCCCAGGTGCATGTCTTTGGAGGTGGGAGGGGCCTATCCCCAGGTGCATGTCTTTGGAGGTGGGAGGGGCTTATCCCCAGATGCATGTCTTTGGAGGTGGGAGGGGCCTATCCCCAGGTGCATGTCTTTGGAGGTGGGAGAAAGCCGGAGTACCCGCAGAGAACCCACGCAGTCACGGATAGAACATGCAAACTCCACACGGAAAGATTCCGAGCGCAGGATCGAACCCAGGACCTTCGTATTGTGAGGCAGACACACTAACCCCTCTTTCACCGTGCTGCCCGGTTCCAAAACCCCAAATATTTATACTCCAAAAACCAGGAGGGTGTACAGAATATCATCCACACAAGAGTTATGTAGCACACGGAAAAATACTTTAACAAAAATACGAAGGTCCTGAGTAGTCCTGAGTTCAAGACTAGATCTTTCTGTGTGGACTTTGCATGTTCTCCCCGTGAATGCGTGGGTTCCCTCCGGGTACTCCGGCTTCCTCCCACTTCCAAAGACATGCACCTGGAGATAGGCCCCGCCCACCTCCAAAGACATGCACCTGGAGATAGGCCCCGCCCACCTCCAGAGACATGCACCTGGAGATAGGCCCCTCCCACCTCCAAAAATGCTGTCTGAATGCAGTTGAGATAGACTCCAGCAACCCCCCGTTATCCCTGAAAGGGACAAGCGGTAGAAACTGGATGGATGAGTGGATGGATGTTGTACTGTACTTTGGAGACTCTCAAACAAATGTGCACGGTGTGAGAAACCGGTAAGTCTTTGTTCGGAACCAACAGTTTTGTTCAGAGAAATGCATTTACATGTACTGTTATTCTCCTATTTATAGACATTTCTTCCAGATGCTCTCGTTGTCAATCTTCAATTAATTTGGCCGGCTCGGTGGCCTAGTGGTTAGAGTGTCCGCCCTGAGATAGGCTGGTTGTGAGTTGAAACCCCGGCAGAGTCATTCCAAAGACTACAAAATATGGGACTCATTGCCCCCCTGTTTGGAACTCAGCATCAAGGCTTGGAATTGGGGGTTAAATCACCAAATGATTCCCACGCTGCTGCTCACTGCTCCCCTCACCTCCCAGGGGGTGAACATAGGGATGGGTCAAATGCAGAGGACACATTTCACCACACCTAGTGTGTGTGTGCCAGTCATTGGAACTTTAACTTTAATTAATCATCTTTGAACATCTTCAGGGACATTTTGATGCAGAACCTTACTTACTGATATCCTACCCATGATTACCTCAATTAAACTCACATCTTTATTGCTGACCTACCAACAAAATCTTGTTTGTATTTTCTTGTCCATGGCAAAGAAATACTTATGGTTCCTCTATCTTTTCCAACAGGTAAAGGAGGTGACACCAGACCCTGAGCTGATGAAGAAATTGAGCGGGCTTTGTCCTCCTACGCTGCCTCTTGGTGGTAGTTCTCCGAGCCGAGAACTGGCCTGTGTCACAGACTTTTTCCTGGCGCTGGCTGTTTGCAACACGGTGGTGGTATCCTCTCCCAGCCACGCCGTAAGTCTCTGACCTCTGCATCAAATACTGAGGAACACTCCATTACCACGATAAACTAAGCATTTGGTGGTCCATGGTCTTTCTAGCAAGGCACCAACCTCTTCATATCCACTACAGGTACCTGAAGCACAAGCACCTGTGAAGTCTGGGGACGAAACCAAAAAGATGCCTCCTCAAATGCGAGGAAACCCTGGCTGCTCAGATGGAGTTTTCACACAGAACACCTTCAAAGTCTCAGTCCCGGTTTGTCAGACGACAGAGGGTTCCATTGTAGAGCCGGTGGAGGACGAGGCTGTGAACATGATCAGGGAAGGTGCTTCTGAGAACCACACAGATGACGAACTGCGATATGAGGCGGAGAGTCCGGACGAAGCTGCTCTGGTCCATGCAGCTCGAGCATACCGCTGTACCCTGCGGGGACGGTCTACAGATGGCCTTACTGTCAACATGCCTGGAGTGGGGACTCGGGTGGTCCAGCTACTCCACACCCTGCCCTTTGATTCCAACAGGAAGAGGATGTCGGTGGTGGTCCGCCATCCTGTCACGGGACAAGTGGTGGTCTACACCAAGGGCGCGGATTCCGTCATCATGGACCTTGCTGAGACACCGAAAGGTAAATACTGAGCGGGAATGAAAGCAAGTTCGCCTGACTGATAGTGGTGTATTGGGACAGGAAAATATATGGACACCTTGTTGGAAGCTATTACCGAACATTCCGGAATATAAGCCGCTACCTTTTCCCGACACTTTGAACTTTGCGGCTTGTGGAATATTTTTCTGCGTTTTCCACTACATATATCGCCAATGTTTTGTTCTTGTTTTTTAACCAGAGTGATGTTAAAAATAGTGTTTGCACTCGTATGGATTCTTCACTCATCACTCCAAGCAACAATTGTAAGTTTTACAATATAACTAAAACTATTTTTACTTACTAAACCGTCCCATGTGTGATGTATGAGTTTTCATGCAGACTTGTACACGCTATCGTCATGTACTATCTGGACTATGTAACTATGGACTAACACTTATGACTGGACTCTCACACTATTATTATAAATCCACTATGGACTGGACTCTCACTATTATGTTAGATCCACTATGGACTGGACTCTCACTATTATGTTAGATCCCCTATGGACTGGACTCTCAAACTATTATGTTAGATCCACTATGGACTAGACTCTCACTATTATGTTAGATCCACTATGGACTGGACTCTCACTATTATGTTAGATCCACTATGGACTGGACTCTCACTATTATGTTAGATCCCCTATGGACTGGACTCTCAAACTATTATGTTAGATCCACTATGGACTAGACTCTCACTATTATGTTAGATCCACTATGGACTGGACTCTCACACTATTATGTTAGATCCACTATGGACTGGATTCTAACACTATTATGTTAGATCCACTATGGACTGGACTCTCACACTATTATGTTAGATCCACTATGGACTGGACTCTCACTATTATGTTAGATCCACTATGGACTGGACTCTCACACAATTATGTTAGATCCACTATGGACTGGACTCTCAAACTATTATGTTGGATCTACTATGGACTGGACTCTCACTATTATGTTAGATCCACTATGGACTGGACCCTCACTATTATGTTAAATCCACTATGGACTGGACTCTCAGTATTATGTTAGATCCACTATGGACTGGACTCTCACACTATTATGTTAGATCCACTATGGACTGGACTCTCACTATTATGTTAGATCTACAATGGACTGGACTCTCACTATTATGTTAGATCCACTATGGACTGCACTCTCACACTGTTCTGTTAGATCCACTATGGACTGGACTCTGAGTAATATGTTAATTCCACTATGGATTGGACCCTCACTATTATGTTGGATCCAGTATGGACTAGACTCTTACACTTTTATGTTAGATCCACTATGGACTGGACTATCACACTATTATGTTAGATCCACTATGGACTGGACTCTCACACTATTATGTTAGATCCACTATGGACTGGACTCACACTATTATGTTAGATCCACTATGGACTGGACTCTCACTGTTATGTTAGATCCACAATGAACTGGACTCTCACTATTATATTAGATCCACTATGGACTGGACTCTCACACTGTTCTGTTAGATCCACTATGGACTGGACTCTCACTATTATGTTGGATCCACTATGGACTGGACTCTCACTTTTATGTTAGATCCACTATTGACTGGACTCTTACACTTTTATGTTAGATCCACTATGGACTCGACTCTCACTTTTATGTTAGATCCACTATGGACTGGACTCTCACAATATTATGCTAGAGCCACTCGACGTCCATTGCACCGGTCGCCCAGGAGGGGAGTCCCCACATCTGCGGTCCCCTCCAAGGTTTCTCATTGTCATCCCATTGGGTTGAGTTTTTCCTTGCCCTGATGTGGGATCTGAGCCGAGAACGTCGTTGTGGCTTGTGCAGTCCTTTGAGACACTCGTGATTTAGGGCTATATAAGTAACTATTGATTGATCTATTGATTGAACTGAACTAGTGTCGCTAACCCATGTGGTTCCTGTGGATGTGAACACAATTACTGTAGTGACTAAATAACATAGTGACTGAAACAGACATAGTAATGTATAAATAATGTCAAATAAGTAGATGAACCATCTGTGGCTGTGAAGTGAACACTAGTAAGGTTGTAAATACTGTATAGAGTAGGCTAACCCATGTGGTTCCTGTGGATGTGAACACAATTACTTTAGTGACTAAATAACATAGTGACTGAAACAGACACAATAATGTGAATAAGTAGATGAACCATTTGTGGCTGTGAAGAGAACATTAGTAAGGTTGTAAATACTGTATAGAGTTAGGCTAACCCATGTGGTTCCTGTGGATGTGAACACAATTACTGTAGTGACTAGATAACATAGTGACTGAAACCAAGATAGTCAGGGGTAAATAATGCAAATAGGTAAACGAACCATCCGTGGCTGTGAAGTAAACACTAGTAAGGTTGTAAATACTGTATAGAGTAGGCTAACCCATGTGGTTCCTGTGGATGTAAACACAAATTGTAATTACTGTAGTGACTATATAACATACTGACTGAAACCAACATAGTCCGGTGTAAATAATGTAAATAGGTAAATGAACCATCTGTGGCTGTGAAGTGAACAATAGTAAGGTTGTAAATACTGTATAGAGTAGGCTAACCCATGTGGTTCCTGTGGATGTGTACACAATTACTGTAGTGACTACATAACATAGTGACTGAAACCAACATAGTCAGGTGTAAATAATGCAAATAGGTAGATGAACCATCTGTGGCTGTGAAGTGAACACTAGTAAGGTTGTAAATACTGTATAGAGTAGGCTAACCCATGTGGTTCCTGTGGATGTAAACACAAATTGTAATTACTGTAGTGACTATATAACATACTGACTGAAACCAACATAGTCCGGTGTAAATAATGTAAATAGGTAAATGAACCATCTGTGGCTGTGAAGTGAACAATAGTAAGGTTGTAAATACTGTATAGAGTAGGCTAACCCATGTGGTTCCTGTGGATGTGTACACAATTACTGTAGTGACTACATAACATAGTGACTGAAACCAACATAGTCAGGTGTAAATAATGCAAATAGGTAGATGAACCATCTGTGGCTGTGAAGTGAACACTAGTAAGGTTGTAAATACTGTATAGAGTAGGCTAACCCATGTGGTTCCTGTGGATGTGAACACAATTACTGTAGTGACTATATAACATAGGGACTGAAACAGAAAAAAATAATGTTAATAACTGAATGGAGCATCTGTGGCTGTGAGGTGAACACTAGTAAGGTTGTAAATACTGTACAGAGTAGGCTAACCCATGTGGTTCCTGTGGATGTAAACACAAGTTGTAATTACTGTAGTGACTAAATAACATAGTGACTGAAACCAACATAGTCAGATGTAAATAATGTAAATAGGTAAATGAACCATCTGTGGCTGTGAAGTGAACACTAGTAAGGTTGTAAATACTGTATAGAGTAGAGTAGCCCATGGGGTTCCTGTGGATGTAAACAGAATTACTGTAATGACTAAATAACATTGTGACTTGAACAGACATAGTAATGTGTAAATAATGTAAATAGGTAAATGAACCATCTGTGGCTGTGAAGTGAACACTAGTAAAGTTGTAAATACTGTATAGAGTAGGCTAACCCATGGAGTTCCTGTGGATGTAAACAGAATTACTGTAATGACTAAATAACATTGTGACTTGAACAGACATAGTAATGTGTAAATAATGTAAATAGGTAAATGAACCATCTGTGGCTGTGAAGTGAACACTATTGTGGTTGTAAATACTGTATAGAGTAGGCTAACCCATGTGGTTCCTGTGGATGTGAACATAATTGCTGTAGTGACTAAATACCATAGTGACTGAAACAGACATAGTAATATGTAAATAATGTCAAAAAGTAGGTGGACCATTTGTGGCTGTGAAGTGAACACTAGTAAGGTTGTAAATACTGTATAGATCAAACTAACCCATGTGGTTCCTGTGGATGTGAACACAAGTTGTAATTACTGGAGTGACTAAATAACATAGTGACTGAAACAAACAGGTGTAAACAATGTAAATAGGTAAATGAACCATCTGTGGCTGTGAAGTGAACACTGGTAAGGTTGTAAATACTGTTTAGAGTAGGCTAACCCATGTGGTTCCTGTGGATGTGAACACAATTACTGTAGTGACTACATAACATAGTGAGGTAAGTTCAAATGAAAGCAGCCAGCAAGACTCAAATAGATTGTGTTTTGTTGTGTCATGTGCAGGTGCGGAACAGGCTCCGGAGAGCTATAGTCACATTCGAGAGCGAACCCAAAAGCATTTAGACAGCTACGCTCGAGAAGGCCTGCGTACTCTCTGCATTGCTAAAAAGGTAACTCAAGCGTGGCCTATTTTCTAGATCAGACCTGGGCAAATTAAAGCCCGGGGGCCACATGTGGCCCGTCAAGCTTTTCAACCTGGCCCGCCGGACATTCCCAAGTAATGGTTGGAATCTGTGCTTTTGCATGATATACTAGTTATTATGGTAATCTAATTAGTTATTATGGTAATCTATTTAGTTACTATGGTAATCTAAGTCAGAGCAGCTCAGACGAGGCACCAAGCAGTGTGGGTGGTGAGCGTTTCCACAGCCTGAAATGCGGATGTCGGGCAGATTTTTGCTACAAAATTGAAAAGCTTAGTGATTTATCAGATGTATAATATTATAGGTGGGTTTTTTTTTTATACTTCACGTTGATAATTCGCTGTGTTTATTGCATTTTTGTTGCGTCTGACTTGATTGTAAAATATGTCAATCGAGAGGGGGTGTGACGTTCATATTTTGTCAATATTCAGTGTTTTATCCTTCATAGAAATATTCCATTCCGTTTTTTTATGGCGTTTTTTGCATTCAGTCAGACGTTATTGTGAGGTTTTGTATTAATGTTCCTAAAAATAGGTATACCGGCCCCCAGACACATTTCTTCCTCTAAATCTGGCCCGTGAGTCAAAATAATTGCCCAGGACTGCACTACATGGACTATTTATCATCTATTGCAGGGGTTGTCAACCCAACAGGTTGAAAGAGCCATATTGCACCAAAAATACAAAAAACAAATCTGTCTGGAGCCGCAAAAAGTTAAACGCCTCCTCTAAGTATTATAATGAAGACAACATATTAGGTAAGTGTCTTAGAGGGGTAGATAATTCCTAGAAATGACTGTCTTTAAACTGCCGAAGGTATAGACGTGTGTGCCCAAGTTAAAGGAAAAGGACAGGCTGTCTTCTTCTAATGGATTTATTACAATCTTTGCAAACTGGGTAACGTTTGCTGTGGTCTGGAACAACATGGCACACAATGAGAAATGAAGCCAATACTACATACAGATAATGTGTCATGCAACATGCAAATATAAATTAAATACACAGAGGACATAAGTAAAGGAAATTAAATGTACTCGAATATACTTACAAACAAGGCATAAGGATGGAATGTGTACACACGGATAGCCTAAATAGCATGTTAGCATGGATTATTAGCACTCCTTGTAAGTCAGTGACATCAATAAAGCTCACCATTGCGAATTCACGCACAGCATGAAACATTTGGTGGACAAAATGAAACTAAGAAGGAGTGGCAGAAAACACGTCTTTTTGTGGCAGCGTCTGAGAAAGTTGTACATGTAAACCAACTACGGTGAGTTCAAGGACCGCCAAAATTAGTAGGAAAAAATGGCGCTGGCCAAATGCTGTCATCAATGAAGCAAAAACACACACATATTAAACAGTGGGCTTTTTAACAATTAAGAAGGTTTGTATTGTGATTGTCCTCCAAAAGAAAAATTAAAACAACAAACATATTTTCCACATTTTGGAAAAAGCTCCAGCGAGCCACTAGGGCGGTGCTAAAGAGCCGCAGGTTGCTGACCCCCGACTTATTGTATGTACAGATTTTAACTGTACATATGAAACATTGTGCTTTGATATGACTTGCTGTTATTCCTATTTTAGTAGTGTCCCTCTATCTGTTTGCTGGCCTCGGTTGTAATCCGGGGGTGAGGCGGCTAAATACTGGTCTCTGTGTCAAAGGTGATGGAAGAAGAGGAGTATGAGGCCTGGCGAAGGAAACATTTGCTGGCAGAGAGTAGCATTGAGAACCGAGAGGAGCTGCTACTTGATTCAGCCCAAAGACTGGAGACCAACCTCACTCTTTTGGGTAGGTGTCACTCATGGATCAAGTATGGGAACTGATATATCCTACAAAAGCCAAAAGCAGTGAAGTTGTCGCCTTGTGTAAATGGTAAATCAAAAAGTCTGTGCACTGGCTTAAGAAGGCAGGAAGCTCATCAGTGACAGGTGTGTAGATTGCTGATTGTATGCAGCCGCCTGCTGCAGCCGGAATGGCGCATCGCACAGATGAATGCGCCCGGGCCGTGACAGTACCCCCCTCCTATGGACAGCTTCCAGATGTCCCAGAACTGGAACCAGAAGAACACAGAGATCAAGAGTCAAAGGAGGGTGGAGGGGGAAACTGGTGGTGGGTCGCCGGCCCAAGTGTCCCCAAATCCATCTGGGACCAGTCTGGTGGCGCGGCAAGTAAAACGCCGCTGTAGGCAACCAAGGAACAGCCACCTCCTTGGCCGTCAGGCCGCGAGTGGCGCCAGAACTGCAGCAGCCGACGAGTTCCACGCCTACGTCCTGGGCGTTGCTGCTGTTGGCGCAAAAGGGGTCCATGCACTGACCACAGAGGGATGCCAGCCGGAGGGTGCGGAGGCGACGATGCTGGAGACGAGGGCGGCGCCGTGGAACTGTCCGCCGGAGACGAGGAAGATGGCGGCGCCTTGGAAAGGCCCGCAAGAGACGAGGAGGATGACGTCGTCTGAATCAGAGACTAAGAGAAGCAACAGACGCGGAGGACGGTGCAGCGCACAGATGAATGAGCACGGGTGTGCGCCCGGGCCGTGACACCTTTCCTTTGAACAACACTCAGTGCAGGTTTGGGAACTGAGGAGACACATTTTTGAAGTGGAATTCTTTCCCATTCTTGCTTGATGTACAGCTTAAGTTGTTCAACAGTCTCCTGCCTCATATTTTAGCCTGCACACATTTTCAATGTCTGGACTACAGGCAGGCCAGTCTAGTACCCGCACTCTTTTACTATGAAGCCACGCTGTTGTAACACCTGGCTTGGCTGAAATAAGCAGGGGCGTCCATGTCCAACGTTGCTTCCATGGCAACATATGTTGCTCCAAAAGCTGTATGTACTTTTCAGCATTAATGGTGCCTTCACAGATGTGTAAGTTAGCCATGCCTTGGCCACTAATACACCCCCATACCATCACAGATGCTGCCTAGAACACTTTCACCCTACAACAATCACTAATACACCCCCATACCATCACACATGCTGCCTAGAACACTTTCACCCTACAACAATCACTAATACACCCCCATACCATCACACATGCTGACTAGAACACTTTCACCCTACAACAATCACTAATACACCCCCATACCATCACACATGCTGCCTAGAACACTTTCACCCTACAACAATCACTAATACACCCCCATACCATCACACATGCTGCCTAGAACACTTTCACCCTACAACAATCACTAATACACCCCCATACCATCACACATGCTGCCTAGAACACTTTCACCCTACAACAATCACTAATACACCCCCATACCATCACACATGCTGCCTAGAACACTTTCACTCTACAACAATCACTAATACACCCCCATACCATCACACATGCTGCCTAGAACACTTTCACCCTACAACAATCACTAATACACCCCCATACCATCACACATGCTGCCTAGAACACTTTCACCCTACAACAATCACTAATACACCCCCATACCATCACACATGCTGCCTAGAACACTTTCACCCTACAACAATCACTAATACACCCCCATACCATCACACATGCTGCCTAGGACACTTTCACCCTACAACAATCACTAATACACCCCCATACCATCACACATGCTGCCTAGAACACTTTCACCCTACAACAATCACTAATACACCCCCATACCATCACACATGCTGCCTAGAACACTTTCACCCTACAACAATCACTAATACACCCCCATACCATCACACATGCTGCCTAGAACACTTTCACCCTACAACAATCACTAATACACCCCCATACCATCACACATGCTGCCTAGAACTCTTTCACCCTAGAACAGTCCCCATGGTCCTTTTCCTCTTTGCTGCGGCTTACACAACGTCCACAGTTTCCAAAAACAATCTGAAATGTGGACCCGTCAGAGCACAGAACACTTTTCCACTTTGCATCAGTCCATCTTAGATGAGCTCGGTCTCAACGAAGCATTTCTGGGTGTTGTTGATAAATGGCTTTGGCTTTGCATAGTAGAGTTTTAACTTGCACTTACAGATGTAGCGACCTACTGTAGTTACTGAGAGGTCTTCTGGGGACGGCGTGGCGAAGTTGGGAGGGTTACTGGTGCAATGCCCACCTTCTACCATCCTAGTCACGTCCGTTGTGTCCTTGAGCAAGACACTTCACCCTTGCTCCTGATGGGTCCTGGTTACCGCCTTGCATGGCAGCTCCCACCATCAGTGTGTGAATGTATGTGTGAATGGGTGAATGTGGAAATACTGTCAAAATGTTTTGGGCTCCTTAAAAAGGGGTTGAAAAGCGCTATACAAGTACAACCATTTACCATTTATATACCATTTTCTGAAGTGTTTCTAAGCCCATGTGGTGATATCCTTTACACACCGATGTGGCTTTTTGGTGCAATAGCGCTTGAGGGACCTAAGGTGTGTAATATGGCTTATGTGCAGTGATTTCTCCACATTCTCTCAACCTTTTGATGATATTACGGAGTGTAGATGGTGAAATCCCTAAATTCCTTTAAATAGCTGCTTGAGAAATGTTGTTCTTCAACAATTTGCTCAGGCATTTGTTGACAAAGTGGTGACCCTCGCCCCGTCCTTGTTTGTGAATGAGTGAGCATTTTTTTGGAAGCTGCTTTTACAGCCAATCATGGCACCCACCTGTTCCCAATTAGCCTGTTCACCTGTGGCATGTTCCAAATAAGTATTTGATGAGCATTCCTCAACTTTTTTCAGTCTTTTTTGCCACTTGTGCCAGCTTTTTGAAACTCCAAATGAGCTTATATTTGCAGAAAATACCAAAGTTTGTCAGTGTGAAGATGAAATATCTTGTTTTTGCAGTCTATTTATTCAATTGAATATAAGTTGAAAAGGATTTGTTGTATTCTCTTTTTATTTAGCATTTACACAAGCTGACAACTTCACTGCTTTTGTAGTTTGTATTTGGCTGACAGTAAGAAAATGTGTTTTGCATCATATCTCTGCACATTGCACTCTAACTCTGTAGACCTAAAAGAAGCATGTTTCCATACCTCCAGGGACCACCGGCATCCTAGACAGACTACAGGAGGAGGTGCCGGAGACCATTGAATGTCTTCAGAGGGCCGGTATCAAGGTGTGGGTCCTCACTGGAGACAAACAAGAGACAGCCATCAACATTGCCTACGCCTGTAAACTCCTCCGTCCCCACGACCAACTTCTGACTGCCAACTGTGACAGCAAGGTCAGGAGCACTCCAGGGTGTGCTTACCGAAGTCAGCAGTTCTACATTGGTGTTCCAACCAGGTCTCTGATTCCACCAATGGAGTCGAGTGGTTGTGGTAGTTAGTTCCTCCCAGTGACCGTGTTGTGATATCACTGGGCAAGGTACACTATATTGCCAAAAGTATTTGGCCACCCATCCAAATGATACGAATCGGGTGTCCTAATCACTTGGCCCGGTGTATCAAATCAAGCACTTAGGCATGGAGACTGTTTCTACAAATATTTGTAAAAGAATGGGCCGTGGAACTGTCATAGGATGCCACCCGTGCAACAAATTTGCTAGCTCCTAAATATTCCAGAGTCAACTTTATTATAAGAAAAGTGAAGAGTTTGGGGAACAACAGCAACTCAGCCACCAAGTGGTAGACCACATAAACTGACAGAGAGGGCAGCATAGTGACTTTCTGCACAGTCACTTGCTACAGAGCTCCAAACTTCCAATTAACCCACATACAGTACGCAGAGAGCTTCTTGGAATGGGTTTCCATGGCTGAGCGTGGGATGCAGTGGTGTAAAGGACATCACCACTGGACTCTAGAGCAGTGGATACGCTTTCTCTGGACTGATGAATCACACTTTTCCATCTGGCAATCTGATGGACCAGTCTGGGTTTGGAGCTTCCCAGGAGAACAGACTAGAGAAAGACCCCCCCCTCCCTCCTATTGACATGGGAATCCCGCCTTCTGAAGACCTGCCCCCTGGGTCAGAAACACCACGGGTCCAGTGGAGGACACTAAACCGCCTGAGAACAGGAAGAGGGTAATCAAAAGCTGCTATGGCCAGATGGGGCTACAAAACCGGCCCGACCTTCGGAGAATGCGGAGAAGAGGACCACACCGTGCAGCACTGCCTTGTCTGTCCTCTGCTACCCAACCGGGGCAGCTCAAAAGATTTCGCAGAGTTCTACGACAACGCAAAAGACGGTGTAAAGAAATGGGAAAGTCTTCTATAACCACATGCTTCAAAGACAGGAAAAGAAGAAGGAGAACGCTACATTTTGGACTGAGTGTGGGGTTGTTTTCAGGAGTTATGCTTGGCGCTTTATTTCCAGTGAAAGTACCTTTGAATGTCTCAGGATACCAAAACATTTTGGACAATTCCATGCTCCCAAGCCTGTGGGAAGAGTTTGGAGCGGGCCCCTTCTTCTTCCAACATGACTTTGCACCAGTGCACAAAGCAAAGACATGGATGACAGAGTCTGGTGGGGATGAACTTGACTGGCCTGCACAGAGTCCTGACATGAACCCGATAGAACACTGTGGAGAGGCGGAGCCGGCAGTCCAACAGCGAGGCAGGGCACACCGTAGCCCGGCCCAAGATGGCGGCGAGGAGGCGTGGCTGGCAGTTTGACAGCGAGGCAGGGCACACCATAGCCCGGCTTTAGATGGCGGCGAGGAGGCGTGGACTGCGAGCAAGCAGCGAGGCTGGTCACGCCGGTATCAACCCTGCAAATATTTTCAGGTGCGTGGGTCGCCGAGCTGGGCACAATTTAAATCTCCCCTCGCACTGTATAAAAGGGCAGCGGCCGTAAACGCCGGGGGGAGCAATGGAAAGAGAAGGAGCTAAAAGGAAGCGGATGCTGAATTAGAGCAAAAGAGAGAGCCACAGGAAGACGAAGATGCACGCGACTGAAAAGGTGGAGCGGCAGAGGAAGCAGGACACGGCAAGGGTGTAAAGCAACCCTGACAGACTTTTTATTATTGAAAAATAAAACAAAGTCTAACCTGCGCCACAATATCCTTCCTTGGTGGTCCTGAGAACCCGCACGACAGCAAGAGACTGTCACAAACTCCTTTGGGATGAATTTGAACGGCAACTGAGAGCCAGGCGTTCTCCACCAACATCAGTGTGTGACCTCACCAATGCGCGTTTGGAAGAATGGTGGAATACTCCTATAAAGACACGCTGCAACCTTGTGGACAGCCTTCCAAGAAGAGTTGAAGCTGCAAAAGGTGGACACATACGGGTTAGGAATGGGATGGCACTTGAAGTTGATATGTGAGTCAAGGCAGTTGGTCAAATACTTTTGGCAATATAGTGTATTGTAAGTTGAGTTGCTGATAAGTGCTTTGACCATCCTAAATATGCAATTTGACAGCTTCTGCCTCCATTCGACTTAGTTTCAGTTCCATGGTTACCAACTCCCCTTGCGTTTGTTAGGAAGCCTGCGTGGCCCTTCTGGAGGAGCTGAGAGGAGAAGTCGAGGGCAGGGAAGAGAGCACGAGTGCAAAGACTCCTCAGGGATCAGACCTTGGTTTGGTCATAGACGGCCGGACCCTGGACTGGGCTCTGCAGGAGGAAGAAGCCAAGAGCTGCTTTCTGGAGGTGACCAAGTCCTGCAAGGCTGTGATCTGTTGCCGCTCCACTCCGCTTCAGAAGAGCCAGGTGGTGCGACTGGTCCGGGACCGGCTCCGAGTCATGACCTTGGCAGTGGGTGAGCAGGAATGTGTTTGCTTACTGCACAGCATCTTTAACGCACGTGAAACACAGCGGAGTGGTTGTGATTGTAGGCGACGGGGCCAATGATGTCAGCATGATCCAAGTAGCCGATGTGGGCGTAGGGATATCTGGTCAGGAAGGAATGCAGGTATGAGCACTTCATCCAAACATGGGTCAGCCATCATATATACATACATACACACACATATATATATATATATATATGTATGTATATATATATATATATACATATATATACATACAAACCCCGTTTCCATATGAGTTGGGAAATTGTGTTAGATGTAAATATAAACGGAATACAATGATTTGCAAATCCTTTTCAACCCATCTTCAGTTGAATGCACTACAAGTACAATATATCTGATGTTCAATTATACCCATTTATCAACAACACCCAGGAACGCAGCCGGCTTCTCTGGGCCCGAGCTCATCTAAGATGGACTGATGCAAAGTGGAAAAGTGTTCTGTGGTCTGACGAGTCCACATTTCAAATTATATTTGGAAACAGAGGACGTGGTGTCCTCCGGAACAAAGAGGAAAATAACCATCCGGATTGTTATGGGCGCAAAGTTCAAAAGGCAGCATGTGTGATGGTATGGGGGTGCATTAGTGCCCAAGGCATAGGTAACTTACACATCTGTGAAGGCACCATTAATGCTGAAAGGTACATACAGGTTTTGGAGCAACATATGTTTTCATCCAAGCAACGTTATCATAGACGCCCCTGCTTATTTCAGCAAGACAATGAAAGCCACATGTTACAACAATGTGGCTTCGTAAAAAAAGAGTGTGGGTACTTTCCTGGCCCGCCTGCAGTCCAGACCTGTCTCCCATGGAAAATGTGTGGCGCATTATGAATCGTAAAATATGACAGCGGAGACCCCGGACTGTTGAAGGACTGAAGCTGTACATAAAACAAGAATGGGAAATAATTCCACTTTCAAAGCTTCAACAATTAGTTTCCTCAGTTCCCAAACGTTTATTGAGTGTTGTTGAAAGAAAAGGTGATGTAACACAGTGGTGAACATGAAGTTAATGATTATTTGCACAAAAAAAAATTAAGTTTATTATTTTGAACATCAAATATGTTGTCTTTGTAGCATATTCAACTGAATATGGGTTGAACATTATTTGCAAGTCATTGTATTCTGTTTATATTTACATCTAACACAATTTGCCAACTCATATGGAAACGGGGTTTGTATATACATATACATATATATATATATATATATATATATATATATATATATATATATATATATATATATATATATATATATATATATATATATATATATATATATATATATATATATATATATATGTATATATATATATATACACTGTATGTATGTATGCATATATATATATATATATGTATGCATGTATACATATACAGATACACACACATACATTTTGCTTGAAAAGCGAATAATACGAAACCTGAGGTATCACTTTATACTGCATTAAATGTGGCGTTGCAAGACCACACCCTGGACTGGGGTTTAACAGGTTAATAGTCATTTTACTGGGTTTATTTTGTTATAGTCGTTGTACTGGGGTTTAACAGGTTATTAGTCGTCATTGGGGTTTAATAGGTTAGTATTTGTGGAATTTCCAACAGCATGGGAAGTGCAAGAACCTACTTGTATGCTTGATGATGAAATATGTGCTGCTGCAGGATGGATTGTTCTTTTCTGCCCTCCAGGCTGTGATGTCCAGTGACTTTGCAATTTCAAGGTTCAAGCACCTCAGTCGGCTGCTGCTGGTCCACGGCCACTGGTGTTATTCTCGTCTTGCCAACATGATCCTGTATTTCATCTACAAAAATGTGGTACGAAGTCTTTAAAAACAATCGACCTTTACTCGTGGACAGTTTTGAATAACCCGCCGCTTCTCCTGCAGATGTTTGTGAACCTGCTGTTCTGGTACCAGTTCTTCTGTGGCTTCTCTGGCAGTGTCATGACCAACTCCTGGGTTTTGATATTCTTCAACTTGTTCTTCACCTCCGTTCCACCGCTCATCTACGGCGTGCTGGACAAGGACATGCCCGCCGATAGACTGATGCGGTGGCCTGAGCTCTACCGGTCTCTGCAGGCCTCTCAGGTGAAGTCGTGTCATACACAAACACACTCGCAATGCTTCATGTCTTCACTAAAACAGTTGCAGCAGGTTTGCATGAGGTACTTACACATAAAGTTATATATACCACTGTATGTGTGTGTATATATATATATATATATATATATATATATATATATATATATATATATATATATAAATGGCATGAAAGTCATTTCAATGAATCAATGTTTTTAATAGCTCTGGTCCAATTCATGCTCTACCTTCGAGCCTGGAAACAACTGTAGTAAAGTTAGTAACACATCCGTGGTTAAGACAATGTCCGTGCAAATTTCTCTTTGTTAAAAGACCCAGGTACTTGGGGCCAGGAGGAGATCATGCCCCAAGTGGAGGTGTTCGAGTACCTGGAAGTCTTGTTCACGAGTGAGGGAAGAGTGGATGGTGAGATGGACAGCAGGATCGGTGCGGCGTCTTCAGTAATGCGGCCGCTGTATCGATCCGTTGTGGTGAAGAAGGAGCTGAGCCGGAAGGCAAAGCTCTCAATTTACCGGTCGATCTACGTTCCCATCCTCACCTATGGTCATGAGCCTTGGGTTATGACCGAAAGGACAAGATCACGGGTTACAAGCGGCCCAAATGAGTTTCTAAGGGTCTCTCCCTTAGAGATAGGGTGAGAAGCTCTGCCATCTGGGAGGAGCTCAGAGTACATGGAGAAGAGCCAGATGAGGTGGTTTGGGCATATGGTCAGGATGCCACCCAAACGCCTCCATAGGGTGGTTTTTCAGGCACGGCCAACCGGTAAGAGGCCACGGGGAAGACCCAGGACACACTGGGAAGACTATGTCTCCCGGCTGGCCTGGAAACGCCTCGGGATCCCCCGGGAGGAGCTGGACCAAGTGGCTGAGGAGAGGGAAGTCTGGGCTTCTCTACTTATGCTGCTGCCCCCGCGACCCCATCTCTGATAAGCGGAAGAAAATGGATGGACGGATGGATGGGTTATACTTGTATAGCGCTTCTCTACCTATTTAAGGAACTCAAAGAGTTTTGACACTATTTCCACATTCACTCATTCACACACTGATGGCCATGCAAGGCCCTTACCAGGACCCATCAGGAGCAAGGGTGAAGTGTCTTGCTCAAGGACACAAAGGACGTGACTAGGTTGGTAGAAGGTGGAACTAGGAACCCTCAGGTTGCTGGCACGCCGTGAACTCCAACGTAATAACATGAATACTGCTGAGTCAGGGTTCTCAGCTTGACTGACAGCTGACTTGTCTTTCCTCAGGCCGACTCTTCGTGTGTCTTCTGGTTGACGGTCCTGGACGCCTTCTACCAAAGCCTGGTCTGCTTCTTCGTGCCTTACTTTGTAAGTACCTTCTTTTAATCTTGCTAAAAATCTAGTCCGTCCAAACTGGCGTGTGATGTCACAACTTTCTTGCAGAATGAATACAAAATAATGGTCTCTGCAGGCCACTGGCTTCATAAAATCAAGACTGCCCAAATGATTTATAAAGCAAGTAAAGATTTACTTCCAACAGGGTTACAGAGAAGATTTTTACAGAGAGAAGGGAATTATAATTTAAGAGGAGAACTACTTTTTAAGATCCAATATTGTAGAACAACGCAGAAACAAATGAGTATAACAATAGCAGGGGTTAAAATATGGAACTGTTTAAAGGATGAAATAAAACACAGCACCAACATAAACCAGTTTAAAAAGCTTTTTAAATCATTTATCATTAGTAAATATAAGAAAGAAGAGCAAACATTGTTTTAGAAAGACAATAATATATATGTATATAAATACAATTTATGATTTCATAATTATACATATAGGTTATATTAAAATGTATGTATTACCACTTTATATGGAATTTAAATAAATTGTGTATATATAATATATATATATATACATATATATATATATATATATATATATATATATATATATATATATATATAAGTGTACAAATGTATATGTTTGATTTAAATGTTAAACTGTGTATATGAGACGTGTGCTACATATATGTTTCTTATATATTGTTTAAAAAAAAGTAATATAAGTGAAGCATGTTTTAGATTTTATATATTTTGAACCTTGTTCTTGTTGTGATGGGGTAGGTTTATATAAGCGTTGCTTCAACCTACACCCTTTCGGCTCAATCATTGCTCAAATGAGTGGTTTTTTTTTGTTTTGTTTTTTTTTGTTTTTTTTGTGTTGTTGTTCTTTGTTTTATGTGAAGATTGCCGAAATAAATAAATAAAATCATGAGACAAAGGTAGTCCCTTGTAGTCCCTTCTAGTCCCTTGTAGTCCCTTCTAGTCCCTTGTAGTCCCTTGACAGCCGAACACAGAATGCACACTTTTATTAACTAAACACGGGATCGAGTTATTTTTCAAGAGACAGTCTTGCAATACTAACAAATTCCCTCCTACACTACTATGTACACTACTTGTGCTATGTACACTACTATGTACAGTACTATGTACACTACTATGTACACTACTTGTGCTATGTACACTACTATGTACACTACTATGTACACTACTATGTACACTACTTGTGCTATGTACACTACTATGTACACTACTATGTACACTACTATGTACACTACTATGTACACTACTTGTGCTATGTACACTACTATGTACACTACTATGTACACTACTATGTACACTACTTGTGCTATGTACACTACTATGTACACTACTATGTACACTACTATGTACACTACTTGTGCTATGTACACTACTATGTACACTACTATGTACACTACTATGTACACTACTTGTGCTATGTACACTACTATGTACACTACTATGTACACTACTATGTACACTACTATGTACACTACTTGTGCTATGTACACTACTATGTACACTACTATGTACACTACTATGTACACTACTTGTGCTATGTACACTACTATGTACACTACTCGTGCTATGTACACTACTATGTACACTACTCGTGCTATGTACACTACTATGTACACTACTATGTACACTACTATGTACACTACTTGTGCTATGTACACTACTATGTACACTACTATGTACACTACTATGTACACTACTTGTGCTATGTACACTACTATGTACACTACTATGTACACTACTATGTACACTACTATGTACACTACTATGTACACTACTTGTGCTATGTACACTACTATGTACACTACTATGTACACTACTATGTACACTACTTGTGCTATGTACACTACTATGTACACTACTCGTGCTATGTACACTACTATGTACACTACTCGTGCTATGTACACTACTATGTACACTACCTTCATGTGCTGGTCAAAACATACACTTTGATTATTTATCATTCATTTATGATAACTCGATAACGTTTTTTTAAATTAATCACATATGTTAACATTAACAGTACTAATATATATGTATGTATGTGTGTATATATATATATATATGTATATATATATATATCAATCAATCAATCAATGTTTACTTATATAGCCCTGAATCACTAGTGTCTCAAAGGGCTGCACAAACCACTACAACATCCTCGGTAGGCCCACATAAGGGCAAGGAAAACTCACACCCAGTGGGACGTCGGTGACAATGATGACTATGAGAACCTTGGAGAGGAGGAAAGCAATGGATGTCGAGCGGGTCTAACATGATAGTGTGAAAGTTCAATCCATAATGGATACAACACAGTCGCGAGAGTCCAGTCCAAAGCGGATCCAACACAGCAGCGAGAGTCCCGTTCACAGCGTAGCCAGCAGGAAACCATCCCAAGCAGAGGCGGATCAGCAGCGCAGAGATGTCCCCAGCCAATACACAGGCAAGCAGTACATGGCCACCGGATCGGACCTGACCCCCTCCACAAGGGAGAGTGGGACATAGGAGAAAAAGAAAAAGAAAATAAACGGCAGATCAACTGGTCTAAAAAGGGAGTCTATTTAAAGGCTAGAGTATACAAATGAGTTTTAAGGTGAGACTTAAATGCTTCTACTGAGGTGGCATCTCGAACTGTTACCGGGAGGGAATTCCAGAGTACTGGAGCCCGGAATGAAAACGCTCTATAGCCCGCAGACTTTTTTTGGGCTTTGGGAATCATTAATAAGCCGGAGTCTATGTATGTATGTATCTATATACATATATGTATAAAAACATATATAAATACATATATGTATATATATATATATATACATATGTATGTATGTATATATATATATATATACATATGTATGTATGTATGTATATATATATATATATATATATATATATATATATATATATATATATGGCGCAGTTGCAGAGTGGCCGTGCGCAACCCGAGGGTCCCTGGTTCAATCCCCACCTAGTACTAACCTCGTCACATCCGTTGTGTCCTGAACAAGACACTTCACCCTTGCTCCTGATGGGTCCTGGTTAGGGCCTTGCATGGCAGCTCCCTCCATCAGTGTGTGAATGTGTGTGTGAATGGGTAAATGTGGAAGTAGTGTCAAAGCACTTAGAGTACCTTGAAGGTAGAAAAGGGCTATACAAGTACAACCCATTTATCATGTATATCATTTACAGCGTTATGTTGAAGTGCTTCCTTGGTGAGTTTACTGCCGGATATAAGTAAGAACTTAACATACTTTATATTAGAGATGGCAACAGTGGAGGATGAATGTCAGAGAAAAAGAAGATTATCAAATGCGGGGTCCCCAGAGACTACAAAGGCGGACACGCGCAATTTTCTAGGGTTTATGCAGATCCCAAATACAGATCAGCAGGTACCAAAAATATTGCATAATATTGCGGGGGAAAAAATGCCAGATAATATGTCTTAGTTTATACACACACACACCATAATAATACCCTATATTATATGTTGAAGCACATCAAGCGGGGCAGTCTACACATATCTCTTATGTGTGACTGCCATCATAAAAAACATATTTTTTACATTTGCCTGCATAGTGCTGGCATGTGTTCCAGCTGTGCCACTCTGACCATATACTGTAGACTATTTGGAGTCCTAATCATGGCAATATTGGTGTCAATGTGTGTGTCCAGGCCTATGCTGGATCGGATATTGGTCTGCTGTCCTTGGGCTCGCCAATCAACGCCTCGGCCCTCCTGGTCACCCTGCTGCACCAGGTCCTGGAGAGCCACACTCTGGTCGGTTCTTATTCCAACAATGTCCAGTACTTGGACACATGTGTGAAGACCCACCTCTGTAGGAGATGACGTTATTGTGGCTTGGCTCTGCAGACGTGGATTCATGTCGGGGTGTTGGTGCTCAGCGCTGGCTCCTACTTCGGCTTCGTGCTGATCTTTAGTGTTTGCTGCGTGACCTGCAGTCCCCCCACCAGCCCTCTGGGCGTAGAAGGACTACAGATGTCCCATCCTCTCTTCTACGTGGTGTGTGCGCTTACCATTGTGACCGCACTGTTACCCAGGTAAACACACACAACCTGAGCTACTAAAATCCCATATACTGTATACACATATACATACATATATACATAGTATATATCCCATCCATCCATTTTCTACCGCTTATTCCCTTTGGCGTCGCGGGGGGCTCTGGCGCCTATCTCAGCTACAATCGGGCGGAAGGCGGGGTACACCCTGGACAAGTCGCCACCCCATCGCAGGGCCAACACAGATAGACAGACAACATTCACACACTAGGGACCATTTAGTGTTGCCAATCAACCTATCCCCAGGTGCATGTCTTTGGAGGTGGGAGGGGCCTATCCCCAGGTTCATGTCCTGGGAGGTGGGAGGGGCCAATCCCCAGGTGCATGTCTTTGGAGGTGGGAGGGGCCTATCCCCAGGTGCATGTCTTTGGAGGTGGGAGGGGCCTATCCCCAGGTTCATGTCCTGGGAGGTGGGAGGGGCCAATCCCCAGGTGCATGTCTTTGGAGGTGGGAGGGGCCTATCCCCAGGTGCATGTCTTTGGAGGTGGGAGGAAGCCGGAGTACCTGGAGAGAACCCACGCAGTCACGGGGAGAACATGCAAACTCCACACAGAAAGATCCCGAGCCTGGATTTAAACCCAGGACTGCAGGACCTTCGTATTGTGAGGCAGACGCACTAACCCCTCTGCCACCGTGAAGCCTATTAGTATGTAATAATAATAATAAAAATAATAGATTGTATTTGTAAAAGCACTTTACATTGAACAAACAACCTCAAAAGTGCTACAGTGCATTTAAAAACAAAACACAAACAAGACAAGAACCACAAATAGCTGCCCCCAACAGGTAAAATAAACAGTAAAAAAAAAAAAAGTAGAAAAATCTAATAGGTGCAACCAGCACACATAAATCTTTTTTTAAAAAGAAGGGTTTTTAAGCCTTTTTAAAAAAGCATTCACAGTCTGTGGTGCCCTCATATGGTCAGGGAGAGCATTCCACAGTTCAGAGCTCCTCACATCTGAACATTGTTTATAATCATGGCCACCAGCAGCGAGAGTGATTCAGACAGAGAAAGCGACGATTTCCCCATTAATTTGAGCGAGGATGAAAGATTTGTGGATGAGGAAAGTGAGAGTGAAAGACTAGAAAAAAATAAATTAATTAAAAATAAAAAAAAGGACAAGAGGGCAGCAAGGTAACGATTCAGATAGGGAAGATGCTGTGAGAGGCGCCGTGGCAGCCGTGGGGGTGGCAGGACCACTCTGCCAGGCCCAACCGCAACTAAGGATAGAGCCATACCGCTTTGAACCTGACGCTGACGGTGACTATCAGGAGGACGCATATTAATGCTGGAGTAGCACACGACATAGATCGCCTTCAGAATACAGAATGGTAAAATGTTTTTTTTGTAATACACATAATACACTGTACTTTGTGTGTGTGGTCCAATCCAACCGTGTTCGCTTGACCGCTCTGTTCCATAGTAAAGCTTCACCGTCATCTTTCGGGAATGTAAACAATGAAACACCGGCTATGTTTGTGTTGCTAAAGGCGGCCGCAATACACCGCTTCCCACCTACAGCTTTCTTCTTTGACGTCTCCATTATTCATTGAACAAATTGCAAAAGATTCAGCTACACAGATGTCCAGAATACTGTGGAATTATGCGATGAAAGCAGACGACTTATAGCTGGGATCAGGCTGGATCTATATGTCAGCTACAATCTGTGACGTCACGCGCACGTGTCATCATACCGCGACGTTTTTGCATGATACTTCCGCGTGAAATTTAAAATTGCAATTTAGTAAACTAAAGCGGCCGTATTGGCATGTGTTGCAATGTTAATATTTCATCATTGATATATAAACTATCAGACTGCGTGGTCGCTAGTATCAATCAATCAATCAATGTTTATTTATATAGCCCCAAATCACAAATGTCTCAAAGGACTGCACAAATCATTACGACTACAACATCCTCGGAAGAACCCACAAAAGGGCAAGGAAAACTCACACCCAGTGGGCAGGGAGAATTCACACCCAGTGGGACGCCAGTGACAATGCTGACTATGAGAAACCTTGGAGAGGACCTCAGATGTGGGCAATCCCCCCCCTCTAGGGGACCGAAAGCAATGGATGTGGAGCGGGTCTAACATGATCCTGTGAACGTTCAATCCATAGTGGCTCCAACACAGCCGCGAGAGTTCAGTTCAAAGCGGATCCAAGACAGCAGCGAGAGTCCCGTCCACAGGAAACCATCCCAAGCGGAGGCGGATCAGCAGCGTAGAGATGTCTCCAACCGATAGTAGAGGTTTTCAGTAGGCCTTTAAATTTTAGTCTTATATTGACAATTTAGTTTTACATTGATAATTTAGTCTTAGATTGATAATTTAGTCTTAGATTGCTCATGTAGTCTTGCATTGACAATACTGCACCGCTCTCTGTGCAGGCTCCTGGTCCGGGCCCTGGACAACACCAGGCACATGTCCCCTCCAAGGCAAGGGCCTGCCGGGGACCAAGTAGAAGCGGTGAGGGGCCACAGAAGAATGTGGTGCCGCAGCTTGAAGCTCTCCATGACCGCCAGGCAGCAGCCGGGGTGTGATGACCACCTCACCCTGGAGCACAGCACAGAGTCGGTCATCTTCTGACCGGGAGAAGTTCAAATGAAAAGGTGCAAAACTCTTTTTTTGTTTGTGGTCTATTTATGGTACTTCCTCCTTTGCGGTGTACAAATGAGTTTGTGTGCTCTTTCTGTCCTCACAGCTGGCAACACAAAGTGAATTGTGGGAGTTCACGGCTGCATTTCTATCCATACTTTACTAAAGTCCTGGAAAGATTCCAGGATTTAAGTCAAATGCTGTCAGGTCTGGGTGTTACACTCCAAAATGCCAGCATGTCTGGGATCCATCCATCCATTTTCTACCGCTTGTCCCTTGCGAGGTGGCGGGGGGTGCTGGCGCCTATCTCAGCTGCATTCGGGCGGAAGGCGGTGTACACCCTGGACAAGTTGCCACCTCATCTCAGCAGGTCTGGGATGTTACACTCCAAAATGTTGTTTCTGAACATAGCGGGACATTACTGTCAGGTCTGGGATGTAACACTCCAAAATGCTGTTTCTGAACATAGTGGGACATTATGATCAGGTCTGGGATGTAACACTCCAAAATGCTGTTTCTGAACATAATGGGACATTACGATCAGGTCTGGGATGTTACACTCCAAAATGCTGTTTCTGAACATAGTGGGACATTACTGTCAGGTCTGGGATGTAACACTCCAAAATGCTGTTTCTGAACATAGTGGGACATTACGATCAGGTCTGGGAGGTTACACTCCAAAATGCTGTTTCTGAACATAATGGGACATTACGATCAGGTCTGGGATGTTACACTCCAAAATGCTGTTTCTGAACATAGTGGGACGTTACTGTCAGGTCTGGGAGGTTACACTCCAAAATGCTGTTTCTGAACATAGTGGGACATTATGATCAGGTCTGGGATGTAACACTCCAAAATGCTGTTTCTGAACATAGTGGGACATTATGATCAGGTCTGGGATGTAACACTCCAAAATGCTGTTTCTGAACATAGTGGGACATTATGATCAGGTCTGGGATGTAACACTCCAAAATGCTGTTTCTGAACATAGTGGGACATTATGATCAGGTCTGGGATGTAACACTCCAAAATGCTGTTTCTGAACATAGTGGGACATTATGATCAGGTCTGGGATGTAACACTCCAAAATGCTGTTTCTGAACATAGTGGGACATTACGATCAGGTCTGGGAGGTTACACTCCAAAATGCTGTTTCTGAACATAGTGGGACATTATGATCAGGTCTGGGATGTAACACTCCAAAATGCTGTTTCTGAACATAGTGGGACGTTACTGTCAGGTCTGGGATGTAACACTCCAAAATGCAATTTCTGAACATTGCGGGACATTACTGTCAGGTCTGGGATGTTACACTCCAAAATGCGGTTTCTGAACATAGTGGGACATTACGATCAGGTCTGGGAGGTTACACTCCAAAATGCTGTTTCTGAACATAATGGGACATTACGATCAGGTCTGGGATGTTACACTCCAAAATGCTGTTTCTGAACATAGTGGGACGTTACTGTCAGGTCTGGGAGGTTACACTCCAAAATGCTGTTTCTGAACATAGTGGGACATTATGATCAGGTCTGGGATGTAACACTCCAAAATGCTGTTTCTGAACATAGTGGGACATTATGATCAGGTCTGGGATGTAACACTCCAAAATGCTGTTTCTGAACATAGTGGGACATTATGATCAGGTCTGGGATGTAACACTCCAAAATGCTGTTTCTGAACATAGTGGGACATTATGATCAGGTCTGGGATGTAACACTCCAAAATGCTGTTTCTGAACATAGTGGGACATTATGATCAGGTCTGGGATGTAACACTCCAAAATGCTGTTTCTGAACATAGCGGGACATTACGATCAGGTCTGGGATGTAACACTCCAAAATGCTGTTTCTGAACATAGCGGGACATTACGATCAGGTCTGGGATGTAACACTCCAAAATGCGGTTTCTGAACATAGCGGGACATTATGATCAGGTCTGGGATGTAACACTCCAAAATGCGGTTTCTGAGCATAGTGGGACGTTATGTTTGGTATGTTTACCTTGCATATTGAGGCACATTTTCTCCATCAGAAACATGCATGTGACACTCAGGAAAGTCTTGATCTGTGAGTTTTATTTGTAAACTTTTGAGAGGATGTACTGAAGTTAAAAAAACGTGCCATTTTACAAGCGACGGTAGACTGTCAGAGTTAGTTTGTGACGAACCCCAAGATGCAGAAATGGAGGCAGGCATTGGATAGGAAAACATGATTAAATAAAGATACTAAAACAAGAACAAACCAAAGGGGTACAACCGAAAGCGCGCACGAGGCGGATAACAAACTAAAAGAGCTAGCATTGTGACGTCTTGGTGGCATCGTGGCGTGTGTTTGCGTTCTCGTGGTGCAGCGGAGATGGAACACAGCGTAAAGGTAGCAATGACGATTTATTTCTGAATACAAAAACAAACTAATAACAAAAACACTAGCACAAGGCACTATAGAAAAACCAACAGAAGTTAGCATAGGAGCTAGAAAGAACAGAAAACGCTGGTATGTAAACTAGGGACAAGAAAATTAACAAAATAGCCTGGAAGCTAATCGAATAACAAAAGTACTTTCCCAACATGCGGGAATGCGACTTCATGTGTTGTGTGAGGCAAACTCTAGTCCGAGACCGAATGTAAAACCAGGGCGGTCTTAAATAAGGAGATAACTAATCAAGTCAGGTGCGTGACGACAAACCAGAATCAGGTGACACTGAATGAGTTGCCCTGACAACAGAAAACCAAACAGGAAGTGCCACCAGGAACCAAAGACATTGAATGCAACACAGGATGATAATAAAACAGAAACAAAACCAGAATATGTCATGGTCCAAGACGTGGACCCTGACAAGCATGGGAGCTAGAAAACAAACAGGGCTTAGCATGGAGGCTAGCATAAACAAAAGGGGCCTAGCGTGGAAGCTAGCGGGTAGCAAACAGGAAAACAGAAGTCGTACTTTTAATATGAAAACAAACTGGAAGCAGGGAACAACAAACAGTAAGCTACAAATCTAGCTTACCTCTACGCTGCAAAGACACGACACGACAGGAGCGACAATACAGAAGTGACAATACATGACAATAATCCAGCCCTGACTGGAAGACAAAGCAGGTACAAATAGGAGTTGGCTGATTGACACCAGGTGTGGCCAGGTGCCAATCAGCCGCAGCTGAGGGGAAAACAGCGCACAGGGGGGAAAAAAGCAGGGAACAGACAAAATAAGAGCGCTGACAGGAACTAAAAACAAGAAATACTAAACACACACGGAGGAAAAACTAAAAGACGAACAAACTGTTAGTAGCAAGCCTGACATAGACCATGTAAAATGTTTATGTTTGTTTTTGTCACTGACTTGATTCTCTTTCACTGACCCATTTTCTCTCTAGTATTCACAGCGCTTCGCTTTGTCCACATTTTATGTTCCAGCTTTATTCCAAAATGACATTTTTATCCTCAAAATTCTGCACAAATTACCCCAGAATGACAATACATGATTTTTTTTTTTAATTCTGAAAATGTATTAAAAACAAAACAAACACACATACATAAATATTCACAGCCTTTGCTCAATACTTAGGCCATGTCTACACATAACCCCTTAAACTAATATTTATTCAGCCTTAGCCCCGTCTCAGCTCCATCGTTTAAGGTCCCCCAACATTTGATGACTTTTTACACGGGTAAGCGCGCCGTGTGTTTCTTGAATCTCCGGTTTGATCATTTACGAACTGAGTTCGGAGAGGAAGTGAAGTCAGAAAGACCCCGCCCCACATCCAGGTTCATAACAACCAGCAGGACTATGGAGGCGAGTCCTCCAGACATGCCCGTGTTTCTCCTTCTTTTACATCTGGAAATCCCACATGAATACCTCAAGAGAAAGCCATTGCAGCTATCTGGGATACAACACTTCTCAGACGCCAAGAGAACTTCCCAATGTCCGGGTCAGCTGGGATTCTACTTACCGAAAAACCCTGTCCATTTGTCGAAGGAGAGACAACGAGAATGCGAGCTCCCGTAGATGTGATTAAAAAAGGTAGCGTGTGCTTTGTATTACCTGGCTGTCCAGGAAAATTGTGAATGCATTTGGACCGGCAAAGCAGACCGTATCAGTTATTGTCCGCCATGTATGTCGCGGACTCACATCTAGGTCCAGAATATATGAACTCACCAAGAAGGAATGGCCAATGAAGGTGAAGGTAAACGAGCGGCATATCTCGATCCTTAGTTTGATTGATGTAAAATGTTCTTTATCACATTGTTTACCTGCCTAATAAAGATGTGATTAATGTGTGATGTCACAGGTGTGATTCACTACCGTAGGGCCCCACAGCACACTGGATTCCAGGTCACTGAAATATCACACGACTGGATGTTGTTCAGGTAAATTACGTTTAAGAAGTTGCACACAAAGACACACTGGATAAGGTGAGGTGAGCTACGATGTGTAGTGAAGCATTTCTAGCTATTCCTCCTCCTCCAGTGATAATGTTACTTGTAGGAAACCTACTTTATTTGTCGCCATGGAGACAAGGATTAATAATGATAATAATGACATTTTCTTGTGGTCCCCTTTAATTAGAATAGTATCATAACATAATAAACGTTTTAATAAAAACAAAAGAACATGTTGTGATGCCAAAAAATATCGACGTAATCATAGGAGTATCGACTAGATACGCTCCTGTAATTGGTATCATCACAGTGGATGCCAAGTGTAGATCCACCCATGGCGTTTGTTTACATTTTGACGCCGCTGAGCTACGGTGTGAAGTGAGACATGTTTAGCTATTCCTCCTCCTCCAGTGATAATGCTACTTGTAGGAAACTTACTTTATTTGTCGCCATGGTGACAAGGATAAATAATGATAATAATGAATTTTTTTTTGTGGTCGCCTTTATTTAGAAAAGTATCATAACATAATATACGTTTTACAAAAATTAAAAGAAGATGTTGTGATGCCAAAAAATATCGACATAATCATAGTAGTATCGACTAGATACGCTCCTGTAATTGGTATCATTACAGTGGATGTCAGGTGTAGATCCACCCATGGCGTTTGTTTACATTGTGACGGTGCTGAGCTGCAGTGTGTAGTGAAGCATGTTTAGCTATTCCTCCTCCTCCAGTGATAATGCTACTTGTAGGAAACTTTCTTTATTTGTCGCCATGGAGACAAGGATTAATAGTGATAATAATGATTTTTTTTGTGGTCGCCTTTATTTAGAAAAGTATCATAACATAATATACGTTTTACAAAAAACAAAAGAAGATATTGTGATGCCAAAAAATATCGACGTAATCGTAGTAGTATCGACTATCTACGCTCTTGTACTTGGTATCATTACAGTGGATGTCAGGTGTAGATCCACCCATGGCGTTTGTTTACATTGTGACGCCGCTGAGCTACGGTGTGAAGTGAGACATGTTAAGCTGTTCCTCCTCCTCCAGTGATAATGCTACTTGTCGTACACATACTTTATTTGTCGCCATGGAGACAAGGATTAATAATAATGATAATGACATTATTTTTGGTCCCCTTTATTTAGAAAAGTATCATAACATATTAAACGGTTTTAAAAAAAATGAAAGAAGATGTGATGCCAAAAAATATCGACGTAATCATAGTAGTATCGACTAGGTGCGCTCTTGTACTTGGTATCATTACAGTGGATGTCAGGTGTAGATCCACCCATGGCGTTTGTTTACATTGTGACAGCGCTGAGCTACGGTGTGAAGTGAAGCATGTTTAGCTATTCCTCCTCCTCCAGTGATAATGCTACTTGTAGGAAACTTTCTTTATTTGTCGCCATGGAGACAAGGATTAATAATAATGATAATGACATTATTTGTGGTTCCTTTTATTTAGAAAAGTATCATAACATAATATACGTTTAAAAAAAAACAAAAGAAGATGTGATGCCAAAAAATATCGGCGTAATCATAGTAGTATCGACTAGATACGCTCCTGTACTTGGTATCATTACAGTGGATGTCAGGTGTAGATCCACCCATGGCGTTTGTTTACATTTTGACGCTGCTGAGCTACGGTGTGAAGTGAGGCATGTTTAGCTATTCCTCCTCCTCCAGTGATAATGCTACTTGTAGGAAACTTACTTTATTTGTCGCCATGGAGACAAGGATTAATAATAATGATAATGACATTATTTGTGGTTCCTTTTATTTAGAAAAGTATCATAACATAATATACGTTTAAAAAAAACCAAAAGAAGATGTGATGCCAAAAAATATCGGCGTAATCATAGTAGTATCGACTAGATACGCTCCTGTACTTGGTATCATTACAGTGGATGTCAGGTGTAGATCCACCCATGGCGTTTGTTTACATTGTGACGCATGTAAGCTACGGTGTGAAGTGAGGCATGTTTAGCTATTCCTCCTCCTCCAGTGATAATGCTACTTGTCGTAAACATACTTTATTTGTCGCCATGGAGACAAGGATTAATAGTAATAATGATAATGACATTTTTTTGTGGTCCCCTTTATTTAGAAAAGTATCATAACATAACAAACGGTTTTAAAAAAATGAAAAGATGTGATGCCACAAAATATCGACGTAATCATAGTAGTATCGACTAGCTGCGCTCTTGTACTTGGTATCATTACAGTGGATGTCAGGTGTAGATCCACCAATGGTGTTTGTTTACATTGTGACGCCGGTGAGCTATTGTATCCTATGCTGTGGAGTGAAGCATGTTTAGCTAGTCCTCCTCCTCCAGTGATAATGCTACTTTTACTCATTTTTTTTTTAATTTGTCGCCATGGAGACAAGGATTAATAATAATGACATTTTTTGTGGTCACCTTTTATTTAGAAAAATATCCAAATGCATTTTGGTACCGGTACCAACATATTGGTTTGGGGACCACCCTAGTTTGGTGTTTGGCCCGGTTTGGTTCAAACAAAAAAAAAAAGTGTTGGACTCTGACATTTTTCCAGAAGATTCTCCCAAGCACTGGACTGACCTTTGACCCCACGGTTCAGATACACCCAAATAATTAAATCACGGTCTGGTTCTCCGGGTTATACAAAACAAAAACCGGAGCAGGTTTGAGTGTGTGGTTGTTCTGGCCCAAGACTTCTAAGTCTGCAGATGTACTTCCTGTTAGGCGTGCCACTCTGCTTTCACTTCCCTCGCACTCTGGCTGCACAACAGCACTCGTCTCCGTGTGTCCACCTTCTCCGGGCGTGCATCTTCCGGAGACATGATCGATGAGCTGGAGACTTTGGGGTAAGTTTCTGGGATTCTCATCTTCTGGGCGTTTAAAGCGGGGGAAACGAGGAAGTTTAAATAGCAAAGGTGTCAGTGTCAGGTTCAAGCATCTATTAAACAGGACAAGACGCAAGGAATCAAACAGAGACAGGATTCAATTTAGCTCATGAGGAGAGCGCATGGAACTGCACGCTCTGAGGGAAAAACTTCCGGTGCCTCCTCATTTATCTGGCCAGGGGGGGGAGGGGAGGGGTCATATTATGCAGCAGCCCAACACTGGCTCATAAAAAGTTCAAACAAAATGTGCTTGGAGCGGTGTCGGGTTTGCCCCCTCCTTTTCGTCCACCTTATCTTCTTGGAGACTTCGGGTCCTGATACGGCCTCTCTCGTGGCCGTCCAGATCTGAAAAACGGCGAGGCGCCTTCCATGGCGCACAGTGGAGTTTTACAAGCTTTCCGCCTTTTGCTTGATAAGAACAAGGACGGCTTTGTGAGCACAAGTAGATCCTGAAGGTGGTACCATTCAGACCTGTCCTTACTCTTACTGAAGGTGGTATCATTCAGAACTGTCCTTACTCTTACTGAAGGTGGTACCATTCAGAACTGTCCTTACTCTTACTGAAGGTGGTACCATTCAGAACTGTCCTTACTTTACTGAAGGCGGTACCATTCAGAACTGTCCTTACTTTACTGAAGGTGGTACCATTCAGAACTGTCCTTACTCTTACTGAAGGTGGTACCATTCAGAACTGTCCTTACTTTACTGAAGGTGGTACCATTCAGAACTGTCCTTACTTTACTGAAGGTGGTACCATTCAGAACTGTCCTTACTCTTACTGAAGGTGGTACCATTCAGAACTGTCCTTACTTTACTGAAGGTGGTACCATTCTGAACTGTCCTTACTTTACTGAAGGTGGTACCATTCAGAACTGTCCTTACTCTTACTGAAGGTGGTACCATTCAGAACTGTCCTTACTTTACTGAAGGTGGTACCATTCAGAACTGTCCTTACACTTACTGAAGGCGGTACCATTCAGAACTGTCCTTACTTTACTGAAGGCGGTACCATTCAGAACTGTCCTTACTCTTACTGAAGGTGGTACCATTCAGAACTGTCCTTACTTTACTGAAGGTGGTACCATTCAGAACTGTCCTTACTTTACTGAAGGTGGTACCATTCAGAACTGTCCTTACTCTTACTGAAGGTGGTACCATTCAGAACTGTCCTTACTCTTACTGAAGGTGGTACCATTCAGAACTGTCCTTACTTTACTGAAGGTGGTACCATTCAGAACTGTCCTTACACTTACTGAAGGTGGTACCATTCAGAACTGTCCTTACTTTACTGAAGGTGGTACCATTCAGAACTGTCCTTACTTTACTGAAGGTGGTACCATTCAGAACTGTCCTTACTTTACTGAAGGTGGTACCATTCAGAACTGTCCTTACTTTACTGAAGGTGGTACCATTCAGAACTGTCCTTACTTTACTGAAGGCGGTACCATTCAGAACTGTCCTTACTTTACTGAAGGCGGTACCATTCAGAACTGTCCTTACTTTACTGAAGGCGGTACCATTCAGAACTGTCCTTACTTTACTGAAGGCGGTACCATTCAGAACTGTCCTTACTTTACTGAAGGCGGTACCATTCAGAACTGTCCTTACTTTACTGAAGGCGGTACCATTCAGAACTGTCCTTACTTTACTGAAGGCGGTACCATTCAGAACTGTCCTTACTTTACTGAAGGTGGTACCATTCAGAACTGTCCTTACTTTACTGAAGGCGGTACCATTCAGAACTGTCCTTACTTTACTGAAGGTGGTACCATTCAGACCTGTCCTTACTTTACTGAAGGTGGTACCATTCAGAACTGTCCTTACTCTTACTGAAGGTGGTACCATTCAGAACTGTCCTTACTCTTACTGAAGGTGGTACCATTCAGAACTGTCCTTACTTTACTGAAGGTGGTACCATTCAGAACTGTCCTTACTCTTACTGAAGGTGGTACCATTCAGAACTGTCCTTACTTTACTGAAGGTGGTACCATTCAGACCTGTCCTTACTTTACTGAAGGTGGTACCATTCAGAACTGTCCTTACTTTACTGAAGGTGGTACCATTCAGAACTGTCCTTACTTTACTGAAGGTGGTACCATTCAGAACTGTCCTTACTTTACTGAAGGTGGTACCATTCAGAACTGTCCTTACTTTACTGAAGGTGGTACCATTCAGAACTGTCCTTACTTTACTGAAGGTGGTACCATTCAGAACTGTCCTTACTTTACTGAAGGCGGTACCATTCAGAACTGTCCTTACTTTACTGAAGGCGGTACCATTCAGAACTGTCCTTACTTTACTGAAGGCGGTACCATTCAGAACTGTCCTTACTTTACTGAAGGCGGTACCATTCAGAACTGTCCTTACTTTACTGAAGGCGGTACCATTCAGAACTGTCCTTACTTTACTGAAGGCGGTACCATTCAGAACTGTCCTTACTTTACTGAAGGCGGTACCATTCAGAACTGTCCTTACTTTACTGAAGGCGGTACCATTCAGAACTGTCCTTACTTTACTGAAGGCGGTACCATTCAGAACTGTCCTTACTTTACTGAAGGCGGTACCATTCAGAACTGTCCTTACTTTACTGAAGGTGGTACCATTCAGAACTGTCCTTACTTTACTGAAGGCGGTACCATTCAGAACTGTCCTTACTTTACTGAAGGTGGTACCATTCAGAACTGTCCTTACTCTTACTGAAGGTGGTACCATTCAGAACTGTCCTTACTCTTACTGAAGGTGGTACCATTCAGAACTGTCCTTACTTTACTGAAGGTGGTACCATTCAGAACTGTCCTTACTCTTACTGAAGGTGGTACCATTCAGAACTGTCCTTACTTTACTGAAGGTGGTACCATTCAAAACTGTCCTTACTTTACTGAAGGTGGTACCATTCAGAACTGTCCTTACTTTACTGAAGGTGGTACCATTCAGAACTGTCCTTACTTTACTGAAGGTGGTACCATTCAGACCTGTCCTTACTTTACTGAAGGTGGTACCATTCAGAACTGTCCTTACTCTTACTGAAGGTGGTACCATTCAGAACTGTCCTTACTCTTACTGAAGGTGGTACCATTCAGAACTGTCCTTACTTTACTGAAGGTGGTACCATTCAGAACTGTCCTTACTCTTACTGAAGGTGGTACCATTCAGAACTGTCCTTACTTTACTGAAGGTGGTACCATTCAAAACTGTCCTTACTTTACTGAAGGTGGTACCATTCAGAACTGTCCTTACTTTACTGAAGGTGGTACCATTCAGAACTGTCCTTACTTTACTGAAGGTGGTACCATTCAGAACTGTCCTTACTCTTACTGAAGGTGGTACCATTCTGAACTGTCCTTACTTTACTGAAGGTGGTACCATTCAGACCTGTCCTTACTTTACTGAAGGTGGTACCATTCAGAACTGTCCTTACTTTACTGAAGGTGGTACCATTCAGACCTGTCCTTACTTTACTGAAGGTGGTACCATTTAGAACTGTCCTTACTTTACTGAAGGTGGTACCATTCAGACCTGTCCTTACTTTACTGAAGGTGGTACCATTCAGAACTGTCCTTACTCTTACTGAAGGTGGTACCATTCAGAACTGTCCTTACTTTACTGAAGGTGGTACCATTTAGAACTGTCCTTACTTTACTGAAGGTGGTACCATTCAGAACTGTCCTTACTTTACTGAAGGTGGTAACATTCAGAACTGTCCTTACTTTACTGAAGGTGGTACCATTCAGAACTGTCCTTACTTTACTGAAGGTGGTACCATTCAGAACTGTCCTTACTTTACTGAAGGTGGTACCATTCAGAACTGTCCTTACTTTACTGAAGGTGGTACCATTCAGAACTGTCCTTACTTTACTGAAGGTGGTACCATTCAGAACTGTCCTTACTTTACTGAAGGTGGTACCATTCAGAACTGTCCTTACTTTACTGAAGGTGGTACCATTCAGAACTGTCCTTACTTTACTGAAGGTGGTACCATTCAGAACTGTCCTTACTTTACTGAAGGTGGTACCATTCAGAACTGTCCTTACTTTACTGAAGGTGGTACCATTCAGAACTGTCCTTACTTTACTGAAGGTGGTACCATTCAGAACTGTCCTTACTCTTACTGAAGGTGGTACCATTCAGAACTGTCCTTACTCTTACTGAAGGTGGTACCATTCAGAACTGTCCTTACTTTACTGAAGGTGGTACCATTCAGAACTGTCCTTACTCTTACTGAAGGTGGTACCATTCAGAACTGTCCTTACTCTTACTGAAGGTGGTACCATTCAGAACTGTCCTTACTTTACTGAAGGTGGTACCATTCAGAACTGTCCTTACTTTACTGAAGGTGGTACCATTCAGAACTGTCCTTACTTTACTGAAGGTGGTACCATTCAGAACTGTCCTTACTTTACTGAAGGTGGTACCATTCAGAACTGTCCTTACTCTTACTGAAGGTGGTACCATTCAGAACTGTCCTTACTCTTACTGAAGGTGGTACCATTCAGAACTGTCCCGTCACGCTGCTGAGGCGCTCCTGTTGTCCAACGGAGGTGATGGAAGTTACCTGCTGAGGAACAGCAATGAAGGTCCAGGACATTTTGCCTTGTCCGTCAGGTAAGTCCTCGTCTCCGTCACCAAGTGAAGAAGTGGTATGTGGTCCTGGTTGCAAAGACCAAGGTCGCCCTCCTCCCTCCATGAAGTATTAGGTCCAGTAGACTAAGTCAAAGTGACCTGAGTTATTCTCCAAGAATGTTCCGGCAGGGCGAGGGACTCGGTGAAGCACTACCAGGTGAGGCGCCGAGACCACACCTACGTCTTCGGCTTCACCACTTTTGCAAGGCTTGAGGACTTCATCGACCACTTTGCCAACCAGCCGCTGGTGGGAAGTGAGACTGGTAAATATATTCCATCAAGAGTTTATTACTATTATTTATTTACACCTTTTTCAGGACCTTAACATGTACGTAAAGACCCCAAATGTTGAAGGTACTTTAGGTATGGCAAACTCAATTATATTTTGGTGTTCCTGAATACGAATGTTTAAAATTGTCTTGTTAGCGCCACCTTAAAAATGAGTAAAAAAGAGCCCCTCCCATCAGTTCAACACCAAAATTGCTGAACACGTCTAATTTGTTATTATTTTTCTCCGTGTTTGGCACCTTTTTGGGGACCTTAACATGTACAAAAAGTTACCAAATTTTAAAGGTACATTAGGTATGGCAAAAGATTTTTAAAAATAATTTTTGTCCTGAAAAATTGGCTTTTTAGCGCCACCTTAAAAATGAGTAAAAATGAGCCCCTCCCACCTGTTTCACATATCAACACCAAAATTACTGAACATGTCTATTTTGTTGTTATTTTTCTCCGTGTTTTGGCACCTTTTTGAGGACTTTAACACGTACGAAAAGTTACCAAATTTTAAAGGTACATGAGGTATGGCAAAAGATTATTATTTTTTTCCGTCCCAAAATCGAATTTTAAAAAATTAGCTTTTAGTACCACTTTAAAAATGAGTAAAAACAAGCCCCCCCACCAGTTTCACATATCAACACCAAAATCGCTGAACACGTCTAATTTGTTGTTATTTTTCTCCGTGTTTTGATGCCTTTTGAGGACCTTAACCAGTACGAAAAGTTACCAAATTTTAAAGGCACATTAGGTATGGCAAAAAATTTTTTTTTTTAATTTTGTCGTGAAAAATTTTCTTCTTAGTGCCACCTTAAAAATGAGTAAAAATGAGCCCCTCCCACCAGTTTCACATATCAACACTAAAACTGCTGAACATGTCTAATTTGTTTTTATTTTTCGTCGTGTTTTGACGCCTTTTGAGGACCTTAACCCAGACGAAAAGTCAACAAATTTTGCAGGCACTTTAGGTACGGCAAAAGATTTAATTATTTTTAAAATTAGCTTTTTAGCGCCACTTTAAAAATTAATAAAAATGAGCCCCTCCCACCAGTTTCACATATCAACACTAAAATTGCTGAACACGTATATTTTTTTTGTTATTTTTCTCCGTGTTTCGGCACCTTTTGGAGAACCTTAACACGTACGAAAAGTTACCAAATTTTAAAGGTACATTAGGTATGGCAAAAGATTTTTAAAAATAATTTTTGTCCTGAAAAATTGGCTTTTTAGCGCCACCTTAAAAATGAGTAAAAATGAGCCCCTCCCACCAGTTTAACATAACAACACCAAAATTGCTGAACGTGTCTAATTTGTTATATTTTTCTCCATGTTTCAGCACCTTTTTGAGGACCTTAACACATACAAAAAGTCACCAAATGTTGAAGGTACTTTAGGTATGGCAAAAGATTGTAATATTTTTTGATCCCAAAAAAGACTTTTTAAAATTGTCTTTTTAGTGCCACCTTAAAAATGAGTAAAAATAAGCCCCTCCCACCAGTTTAACAAATCAACACCAAAATTGCTGAACACGTCTAATTTGTTGTTATTTTTCTCCGTGTTTCGGCACCTTTTTGAGGACCTTAACATGTACACGAAAGGTCCACTTCAGGGTCGGTTTTAAAGTTCTATTATTAGTTTTTGAACATCTTAATGGCCTTGCACCTTTCTTCCTGCTTTTATCGTATAAACCCTCACAGATCCTAAAATGTCATAAGGGGGGACCCTAACACAAAAATGTTAAGAACAGTCTTGGTTCAGCAGCACAATACAGGTCCTCTAGTTGTAGGAGGTGTCTCAAAACCTCATCAGGAGTCTCAACAACACCCGAAAATGGCAGAAAATGTATATTTATCAAAAAAATGTTCCCACTAAATTGTCATAAGGAAGGACATTTACACAAAAATGTAAAAAAAAATTGTCTTGCTTCAGCAGCACAATGCTAGTGCTGTAGTTGTAGGAGGTATCTCAAAACCTCATTAGGAGTCTCAACAACACCCGAAAATGGCAGTAAATTTATAATTTTCAAAAACTTTTTACCATACCCTACCATTCCATACCTGCTTTATTTATAAAGCCCTTTAAAAACAACCACAGTTGAAGAACAAAGGGCTGTACACCACAAAGAAATAAAGGCAAAGGACAGACAAAAAAACAAACAAAAAACATTTAAAACAGAAGTAAAAAAACACATTGAAATAGCAAATACAAATTACCCTAAGAATCACTAAAATCTTATAAGGGGGGACCCTTACACAAAAATTTTAAGAACAGTCTTGCTTCAACAGCACAAAACTGGTGCTGTAGTTGTAGGAGATGTCTCAAAACCTCATCAGGCGTCTCAACAACACCCGAAAATGTCAGAAAAGCTATTTTTTTCAAAAACCTTTTTTGCTAAATTGTCTTAAGGGGGGGGGACCCTTACACAAAAATTAGAAAAAACTGTATTTCTTCAACAGCACAATACCGGTCCTGTAGTTGTAGGAGATGTCTCAAAAGTACTCATTTTAAAGTGGAAAAGAAGACCAAACGACCACTTACTTGGTGGTTGCCAAAAAGTGATTCAAGGTATTATTTTCATGGCGACACATCTTATATGTGCATACATGACTGGGAGGAGTATTGCATACATCATAATAAAGTTGTGTTCACATGTTGAAGTTTCCCTTATAAAAATGAAATGATCCCCAAAACGACCACTTGGTGGTTGCCAAAAAGTGATTCAACATACAGTAATATTTTCATGGCAACACATCTTATATGTGCATAAATGACGAGGAGGAGCATCACAAAAATCTTAATAAAGTAGTATTCACATGTTGAAGTACCCTTTATAAAGTTGAAAATGACCACTTAGTGGTTGCCAAAAAGTGATTCAAGGTAATATTTTCATGGCGACACATCTTATATGTGCATAAATGACGAGGAGGAGTATCACAAAAATCCCCAATAAAGTAGTGTTCACATGTTAAAGTACCCTTTAAAAAGTTGAAAACGACCACTTGGTGGTTGCCAAAAAGTGATTAATGGTAATATTTTGATGGCGACACATCTTATATGTGCATAAATGACTAGGAGGAGTATTGCATACATCATAATAAAGAAGTGTTCACATGTTGAAGTACCCTTTATAAAGTTGATAACAACCCCAAATGACCACTTAGTGGTTGCCAAAAAGTGATTCAAGGTATTATTTGGATTGCGACGCATCTTATATGTGCATAAATGACTAGGAGGAGTATTGCATACATCATAATAAAGTAGTGTTCACATTTTAAAATACCCTTTAAAAAGTTGAAAACGACCACTTGGAGGTTGCCAAAAAGTGATTCAAGGTAATATTTTCATGGCGACACATCTTATATGTGCATAAATGACGAGGAGGAGTATCACAAAAATCCTGATAAAGTAGTGTTCACATGTTAAAGTACCCTTTAAAAAGTTGAAAGCGACCACTTGGTGGTTGCCAAAAAGTGATTCATGGTAATATTTTGATGGCGACCAATCTTATATGTGCATAAATGACTAGGAGGAGTATCACATAAATCATAATAAAGTAGTGTTCACATCTTAAAGTACCCTTTAAAAAGTTGAAAACGACCACTTGGTGTTTGCCAAAAAGTGATTCATGGTAATATTTTCATGGCGACACATCTTATATGTGCATGCATATCTAATAAGTGCATACATGACTGGGAGGAGTATTGCATACATAATAATAAAGTAGTGTTCACATGTTGAAGTAGCCTTTATAAAGTTGAAAATGACCACTTGGTGGTTGCCAAAAAGTGATTCAAGGTATTATTTGGATGGCGACACATCTTATATGTGCATAAATGACTAGGAGGAGTATTGCATAGATTATAATAAAGTTGTGTTCACATGTTGAAGTTTCCCTTATAAAGTTGAAATGATCCCCAAGCGACCACTTGGTGGTTGCCAAAAAGTGATTCAACATAATATTTTCATGGCAACACATCTTATATGTGCATAAATGACTGGGAGGAGTATCACAAAAATCCTGATAATTCAGTGTTCACATGTTAAAGTACCCTTTAAAAAGTTGAAAACGACCACTTGGTGGTTGCCAAAAAGTGATTCATGGTAATATTTTGATGGCGACCAATCTTATATGTGCATAAATGACCGAGAGGAGGATTGCATACATCATAATAAAGTAGTGTTCACATGTTAAAATACCCTTTAAAAAGTTGAAAATGAACACTTGGTGGTTGCCAAAAAGTGATTCAAGGTATTATTTGGATGGCGATGCATCTTATATGTGCATAAATGACGAGGAGGGGTATTGCATAAATCATAATAAAGTAGTGTTCACATGTTAAAGTACCCTTTAAAAAGTTGAAAACGACCACTTGGTGGTTGCCAAAAAGTGATTCAAGGTAATATTTTCATGGCGACCAATCTTATATGTGCATAAATGACTAGGAGGAGTATCACATAAATCATAATAAAGTAGTGTTCACATGTTAAAGTACCCTTTAAAAAGTTGAAAACGACCACTTGGAGGTTGCCAAAAAGTGATTCATGGTAATATTTTGATGGCGACCAATCTTATATGTGCATAAATGACTTGGAGGAGTATCACATAAATCATAATAAAGTAGTGTTCACATGTTAAAGTACCCTTTAAAAAGTTGAAAATGACCACTTGGTGGTTGCCAAAAAGTGATTCAAGGTAATATTTTCATGGCGACACATCTTATATGTGCATAAATGACTAGGAGGAGTATTGCATACATCATAATAAAGTAGTGTTCACATGTTAAAGTAGCCTTTATAAAATTGAAAATTACCACTTGGTGGTTGCCAAAAACTGATTCATGGTAAAATTTTCATGGCGACCAATCTTATATGTGCATAAATGACTAGGAGGAGTATCACATAAATCATAATAAAGTAGTGTTCACATGTTAAAGTAGGCTTTATAAAGTTGAAAATGACCACTTGGTGGTTGCCAAAAAGTTTCATCCCAACAGTGTTGTTATTTCTCCCGTGTGGACCATGGTCAGGAACCCTGATGGCGCTGAAGAGTCCATACCCGTGCAGGGTGGAAGAGCCGTCCATCTACGAGTCAGTGCGGGTGCACACCGCTCTGCAGACGGGCCGCACCGAACAGGACTTGGTTGCCAGCGCTCCCTCGGTAGGACCATTTCTGCTTCTGTTGCCAAAAAAATGCAATCCCGACTAACTTGATCCAAAGCCAGTATTAGATACACACTCGTACTAACACTACACTAGTACTACTGATAATAGTTGGCATACTACACCCATTCACACTCACTGTCCATTGTTTTAGTTGTATTGTAAAACTTACACACTGAAAAAACACTGCGGACGAATAGCAGACGAAACGGGACGTTTAAACGTGTTAGCACGTTTGCTAAAGCTAACGACGACGTACAAATATGCCTGAAAACACGGCCAAACACTTCCTACATGGGACGGTTTAGTCAGTATGAATTGTTTTAGTTATGTTGTAAAACTTACAAACTAAAATCCTCTCAAGCAAAAACACTTTGGACGAATAGCAGACGAGATAAGACTTTTCAACGTGCTGGCATATTTGCTAAAGCTAACGACAACGAAAAATATTCATGAAAACATGCCCAAAAACCACCCACATGGAACAGTTTAGTCAGTATGAATTTGTTTGAGTTATATTGTAAAACTTACAAACTATAATCCACGAAATGGGACTTCTAAACATGTTAGCATATTTGCTAAAGCTAACGAGGACGTAGAAATATGCATGAAAACACGCCCAAAAAACTCCCACATGGGACGGTTTAGTCAGTATGAATTTTTTTTTGTTATATTGTAAAACTTACAAATTAAAATCTTCGAAACGGGACTTCTAGACGTGTTAGCATATTTGTCAAAACTAATGACAATGTAGAAATATACCTGAAAACCTCCCATGTGGGACGGTTTAGTCAGTAAGAGTTTTTTTTAGTTTTATTGTAAAACTTACAAACTAAAATCCTCGAAACGGGACTTCTAAACGTGTTAGCATATTTGCTAAAGCTAATGATGACGTAGAAATATGCCTGAAAACACGCCCAAGAACCTCCCACGTGGGACGGTTTATTCAGTATTTATTTGTTTTAGTTATATTGTAAAACTTACAAACTAAAATTCTCGAAACGGGACTTCTAGACGTGTTAGCATATTTGCTAAAGCTAATGACAATGTAGAAATATACCTGAAAACCTCCCATGTGGGACGGTTTAGTCAGTAAGAATTTTTTTTTGTTTTATTGTAAATCTTACAAACTAAAATCCTCGAAACGAGACTTCTAAATGTGTTAGCATATTTGCTAAAGCTAATGACGACGTAGAAATATGCCTGAAAACACGCCCAAGAACCTCCAAGTGGGATGGTTTATTCAGTATGAATTTGATTAAGTTATATTGTAAAACTTACAAACTAAAATTCTCGAAACGGGACTTCTAAACGTGTTTGCATTATTTGCTAAAGCTAACAACAACAACGAAGAAATATGCATCAAAACACACCCAAAAAATCTCCCACATAGGACGGCTTATTCAGTATGAATTTGTCTTAGTTATATTGTAAAACATAAAACACTTCGGATGAATAGCAGACAAAACGGGACGCCTAAACATGTTAGCATATTTGCTAAAGCTAACGATTATATGAGAATATGCTTGAAAACACGCCCAAAAACCTCCCACATAGGACGGTTTATTCAGTATGAATTTGTCTTAGTTATATTGTAAAACATAAAACACTTCGGATGAATAGCAGACAAAACGGGACGCCTAAACATGTTAGCATATTTGCTAAAGCTAATGACTATATAAGAATATGCTTGAAAACACGCCCAAAAACCTCCCACATAGGACGGTTTAGTCAGTATGAATTTATTTTAGTTGTATTGTAGAACTTACAAACTAAAATCCTCTCGAGCAAAAACACCACGGACAAATAGCAGACGAAACGGGACTTTTAAGCATGTTAGCATATTTGCTAAAGCTAACTATGACGTAGAAATATTTATGAAAACACGCCCAAAAACCTCCTGCGTGGGATGGTTTATTCAGTATGAATTTGTTTCAGTTATATAGTAAAACTTACAACCTAAAATCCTTGAAACGGGGTGTCTAAACATGTTAGCACATTTGCTAAGGCTAACAACGATGTAGAAATATGCATGAAAACACGCCCAAAAACTTTCCATATGGGACGGTATATTCAGTATGAATTTGATTTAGTTATATTGTAAAACTTACAAACTAAAATTCTCGAAACGGTACTTGTAAACGTGTTAGCATTATTTGCTAAAGCTAACAACAACGTACAAATATGCATGACAATGCCCAAAAAAACTCCAACATAGGACGGTTTAGTCAGTATGAATTTGTTTGAGTTATATTGTAAAACATAAAACACTACGGATGAATAGCAGACAAAATGGGATGCCTAAACATGTTAGCATATTGGCTAAAGCTAACGACTATGTAAAAATATGCAGGAAAACACGCTCAAAAACCTCCAACATTGGACGGTTTAGTCGGTATGAATTTTTTTGGGTTATATTGCAAAACCTACAAACTAAAATCCTGTCAAGCAAAAACACCACGGACGGATAGCAGACGAAATGGGACGTGTAAATGTGTTAGCATATTAGCTAAAACTAATGACGACATAGAAATATGTCTGAAAACACGATCAAAAACCTCCCACATGGGACTGTTTATTCAGTATGAATTTGTTTTAGTTATATCGTATAACTTACAAACTAAAATCCTCAAAACGGTACTTCTAAATGTGTTAGCATATTTGCTAAAGCAAACAACGACATAGAAATATGCATGAAAACACGCCCAAAACCTGCCACATGGGACGGTTTAGTCAGTATGAATTTGTTATAGGTATATTGTAAAAATTACGAACTAAATCTTCGTAACGGGATTTCTAGCCTTGTTAGCATTATTTGCTAAAGCTAATGACAATGTAGAAACATGCATGTAAACAAGCCCAAAAACGGTCTAGTCAGTATGAATTTGTTTTAGTTATATTGTAAAACCTACAAACTAAAATCCTCCAAACAGGACTTGTAAACGTGTTAGCATATTTGCTAAAGTTAATGACAATGTAGCTATATACCTGAAAACCTCCCATGTGGGACGGTTTAGTCAGTAAGAATTTGTTTTAGTTTTATTGTGAAACTTACAAACTAAAATCCTCGAAACGGGACTTCTAAACGTGTTAGCATATTTGCTAAAGCTAACGACGACATAGAAATATGCACGCAAACACGGCCAAAAAACCTCCTGCATGGGACGGTATATTCAGTATGAATTTGTTTTAGTTATATTGTAAAACTAAGAAGCTAAAATCCTCAAAACGGGACTTCTAAACATGTTAGCATTATTTTTGCTAAAGCTAACAACGACATAGAAATATGCATGAAAACACGGCCAAAAAACTCCTATGTGGGACGGTTTAGTCAGTAAGAATTTGTTTTAGTTTTATTGTGAAACTTGCAAACTAAAATCCTCGAAACGGGACTTCTAAACGTGTTAGCATATTTGCTAAAGCTAACGACGATGTAGAAACATGCATGAAAACACGGCCAAAAAACCTCCTGCATGGGACGGTATATTCAATATGAATTTGTTTTAGTTATATTGTAAAACTAAGAAACTAAAATCCTCAAAACGGGACTTCTAAACATGTTAGCATTATTTGCTAAAGCTAACAACGACATAGAAATAAGCATGAAAACACGGCCAAAAAACTCCTATGTGGGACGGTTTAGTCAGTATGAATTTGTTTTAGGAATATTGTAAAACTTATAAATTAAAATCTTCGAAAAGGGACTTCTAGACATGTTAGCATTATTTGCTAAAGCTAATGACGATGTAGAAACATGCTTGAAAACACGCCCAAAGACGGTTTAGTCTGTATGAATTTGTTTTAGTTATATTGTAAAACTTACAAACTAAAATCCTCTCGAGCAAAAAACACCACGGATGAATGGCAGAGGAAACGGGGACTTCTACCCCCGGTTCAAGGCACAAAATAGAAAATACGTTTTCAGCCCGCAAAGTTTGCGGTGAGCGAACAACAACAACAACAACAACAACAACAACAGACTTTTTTCAACGTCTCTATCGGTCATATAAAAACTGTTATTGTCGTTTAGCAAAGAAAATCCATCAATTAGCCAGACCGTTTTTATAAGCCACAAGGTTCAAAGCGTGGGAAAATAGTCCGTAAAATACAGTACATCTGTCAGTTTTTATGGCTCATGCCACATGAATACAAAATGGTACAGTAAAAGTCCAGTAAGTAAGTGTCAATTGTTGCATTTTTAGTTGGGCACAAAGGAAGGACACCTGCTGAAAGAAGGGGCCATCGTGAAGGTATGGACTCACCTTCATCCTCGCCTTACATGCTGTCAAGTCTTGGGAGTGACTTTATTTAAATAAAAGCCTTCCTCACAGTGCACTAGGAAAGTATTCACTTCCGCCCCAGCATTGTTCCAAGATGGAATGCATTTACCTTTTTCCTCAAAATTCTACACACAATACCCCATAATGACAATGTGAAAAGTTATTTTTATTTTTATTATTCAAATTAAGAGCACCTCTCAAGCTCCGTCAGGTTGGTGTTGGTTTTCAGCCAGGATGTCTCTGTACGTCGTTGCATTCATCTTTCCCTCTATCCTGACTAGTGTCCAGGTTAATGTTGCTGTAAAAAAGCATCCCCACACCATGAT